>NC_091570.1:6637869-6640369 GCF_042767895.1 Penaeus vannamei
CGGTATGGTCTCGAAAATAAATCTCTCTTCATCTCTCTCGGAACAGCGGAAGTTTTGCATTGTCTCATCAAAATTCCTAAAGTTGGCTCCCCGGCGATGAATAATTCCACGTTGGTTGGTCGCGACGCAGCTGTAGCAGGACTTGTATTTGTACTCACAGTTACGTCTGTCGTTCGTTGCATTTGTATTCTGTATATTTTTGCACCTTCATCCGTGCTTCTAGATCATTGTGTTCACTGTATAATACCTCAGAATTCATTCATGAATCCTTGGCCGCATGTAAAACAGATAAATTAAATTGAATGTCTAACTTCTCCGTGTACAACTGCAACCTTTTTCATGCTCACTTTCCTGCTGCAGCCACAAGTTATCTTTAGAGAAGGCTTGTTGATTTCCACGTACATTTTCAGAATATCCACTTCTACAATTTGTTTAATTATCATTTTCAAGCAATCGGCTAACTCTCACCTTTAGTAATACGCCGCTAAACCCCCACTAATTCCTAAATGAAATTTGTGTCGATAAAATAAGCTGAAACAAACTACTTTATAATGTCGGTTATTCCCTGGTTTACAGCTGTGTATATTTAGAGTTGAATGTTTTCAAGTTCGTCAGTTTAGTACAAGCTTGTTTATCAATCCATCTCCTACTATGGTGTGACAGCTAGTTAAACGTCATTAAACTCAATACGGCCGGAAATAGTTCATCTGCTGCATGTACCTGATACAGAGAGACGTCCTTTTGCAACGACCGCGGTGGCTATTTCAAAATCTCACGAAATAAAGTAAAGCCGGTAAGGGAATCGAAGAGAAAATGCGAATCGCAAACTCGATCCTCTTGCTCCGATCACCTTTTGACGCACGGACGAGAACCTTCGGGCCGCGTCGTCTGCACCTCCGAAGCCGACGGGGAAATCGGTGTTCTTTTGACGGCGTCATCGCTTTATAATGGCGTAGTCGGGCCCTGACAGGACGGTCTTTGGCTGAGATTCGCCCTCGGCTACACTGCCGCGGATTCATCACCTTTGCAGCCGTCAAGTGAAGAGCAATTATCTGATAACTGTCAACCTTACAGTGTCGCGCCCTCTTGCCTGTCCCGCGCTTGATCCAGATTGCATCGCCTCGTCCCCCTCCCTCTTCCCCGATTCATTTCTTCATGTTTGCAACTTAGATGTTAAAGCGCAGGGCTTCTTTAGAGCAATGTCTTGCAACTAGAGTTTAAAAATATGCATATGCACAGGCTGAGATTCCTAGGTGGGACTCCGTGAAACGAGAAATATTGTGCTTGGCTAACAAGACGAGGCTGTTAAAGGGGTCTGAACAAGTTTTCTCTTGTGGCAACATCTTTCTCTTCTTCTTCCTCTTTCCCCTCAGCTCTGGTTCATATATATATATATATATATATATATATATATATATATATATATATATATATATATACACGTAATAATGATTCAAGACATTCTAATAAAATGGATTTTCCAATATCTCCTGAATGCGATTATATAGACCGCAATGCAGTGATTTTTTTTTTCTTACTGAACATCTTCGCTGAATACTTCAATCTATCCTGGCAGTCATTGATGGTGATGAAGATGATATTGATGATGGTTGATGGTGTTGGGAAAGTACGATAATGATAATAATGATGATGTTTAAGGTGGTAATGATTGTGAACATGATGATGATAGTTATGATGATGAGGATGTTGACAGATACTGACAGCGATAACAGAAGACAAGGATGATTCATAGCCATCACACACACACACCTTGACTTCGTCTCGAGTTCGTTTCGAGGACTTTTTTTTCAATCCTTTTCGTTCAGTTTCATTTATTTTATCATTGTTTTTCGTGGATTTTCATTTATTTTGACATTGTTTTTCGTCGAGCTCCAGCACCTCACCCTTCTCACCCCCGCGACACCCTTACCGTTACCCTTGCCAATTGATATTCAGATTTGCTAATCGATGGCGAAAACGACTTAATTAAACCTCTAATGTGATACTCTTTGTGTGATGCGACTATTTGGATGTGTTTGGAGAAGGGGGAGGGGGAGGGGGACGGGGGGGCGATGGAGGAAAGAGAGAAAGAAATTAAGAGTATTGGAGAACTGGATGTAATAACAGAATATGGAATATGATAAATCGATAGAGAGAACCGACATCACAACTTGGTTACGCCACAGAAGTTATGCCGATGAAGTTACAACGCTGTATTGACTAACTTTAACCGCCTCATTCACACCAGCCAAATAACAAAGAGAGAGAGAGAGAAAAAAAAATCTCGCTCTCTTTCTCTCCCTCATTCTTTCCGGGCAATAATAATATCATTGGTAATGCTAATATTATTAAAGAGAATGATTACAAAATTCGCAGTCTTTTTCTTCTCTTAATGCTGTGTTATAGGCTTTATTTTAAACTGAACTGTTTAACGTGCTTTAAATTGGAAATAATACTAGCCAAAGTATAACGGTTATATTTTGGTACAGATATAATCAAA
>NC_091570.1:6645369-6650369 GCF_042767895.1 Penaeus vannamei
TGGATAAAAAAGATCTGTTCCTAACTTTTTTTTCTGCTAACTATCCGACAAACTACATAACTAACTAACTAACGATACCAAAAACATAATCTCCTCGGCAGAGGTAATAACAACAATAATAATAATGATAATGATAATAACAATGATAATAATAATAACAGTAAAGAGGATGGCAATGCTGATAATGCTAACATTAATAATAATGATAATAATAATTATAATGACAATAATAGTTGTTATTACTATAATGGTAACAACAACAATGATAATGGCAATAATAATAGTGATGATGATAACGATCATGACGATGATGATGATGATGATGATGATGATGATGATGAGGATGGTGATAATGATAATAATGATAATATTAACAGTAATAATAATAATTATTATGATAATAACATTCACATTTATTATAACGATTGTTACCATCACCGCCAGGCCGCAATCTACGTCAAAATACTACAACAACAAAAGCAACAGACGATCGGCGAGCGAGAAGGACAAGCGGCCAAGTTATCGCTAACTTTTGCGTGTTCCGTCAAGGTCGTGAAGTTAGCTTGCTGTTGTGGCCGAGGTTGGAGCAAGTTACCAAGGTCGGCGAGAGGTAGCGGGGAGTTGGAGGAGGAGGAGGAGGTGGTGGAGGAGAGGGAAAAGGAGGAAGAGGAAGAGAAGGAGTTGGAGGAGGAGGGGGAGGTGGTGGAGGTGGAGGTGGAGGAGAGGGAAAAGGAGGAAGAGGGAGAGAAGGAGAGGGAGTTTGAGGAGGAGGAGGAGGAGGAGGTGGTGGAGGAGAGGGAAAAGGAGGGAGAGGAAGAGAAGGAGAGGGAGGGGGAGATGGAGGAGAGGGAGGAGATGGAGGAGAGGGAAAAGGAGGAAGTGGAAGAGAAGGAGGAGGAGGAGAGGGAAAAGGAGGAAGAGGAAGAGAAGGAGAGGGAGAGGGAGGGAGAGAGGGAGGAGGAGACGGAGGAGGAAGAGGAACTGGAGGAGAGGGAGAGGAAGAGGAAGAGAAGGAGAGGAAGAGGAGGTGGAGGAGAGGAAAGAGGGGGGAGGAGGAAGAAAAGAAGGTGGAGGGGGAAAGGAAGAGTAGGATGTGGAGAAAGAAGGGTAGAATGTGGAGGGTGAAGAGGATGGGGAAGAGGAGGAGGAGGAGGAAGAGGTACAGGAGGAGTAGGAGGAGGAGCAGATGGAGAAGAAAGTGGATAAGAAGAAGGAACAGGAAGAACAGGAGGAGGAGGAGATTAGAAGGAAGAGGAGGAGGACGATGAAGACGAGGAGGAGGAAGAGGGGAAGGTAAGGAGGGAAGAGCAGGAGGAGGAGATGGAAAGCGAAAATAAAGCAAAGGAAGACAAGAAGGAAGAATAAGTGGTGGAGGAACCCTAGGAGGAGAGGAGTACGAAGAATAAATGGAGACAGAAGAAAGAAGAAAAGGAAGAGGATAAGAAACGAAGAGGAGGAGACAAGTAAGAATAAAAGCTCAGGGAAGAAGAAAGAAGAGGATATATAAGAGCAGGAGAAGATAGAGGTGAAAGAAAAAGAAGAAAGAGGGATAATCTAACTGCCATTTTGTATAAACTTATAAGTTAAAGGAGAAGAAGGATAATGGTGAGACGCGTAACAAATAGATTGAATTACCTTTTTTTGTTACTATTTCTCAGTCCTACCGCACACGACACGCGAGCACTACGTAATGGATGTATATACGTTTGTAAAAGCCTTTTTCAGAAGCTAGCAAAAAAAAAAAAAAAAAAAAAAAAAAAAAAAGTTAAAAGAACAGCGTCTGGAAAGTATTCTTTAGTAATCACGTGCAAAATCTGGGTGAGCAAAATTAGAGTTGCATTTAGATAGACTATTTCATCAGTTGATAATAGTAATGATAATAATAATAATAATAATAATAATAATAATAATAATAATAATAATAATAATAATAATAATAATAATAATAATAATAATAATGATAATAATAATAATAACTATGATTATAACAAAAACAATAACAACAACAGCAATAATAATAATGATAATAATAATAATAATAATAATAATAATGATAATAATAAACATAATGATGATGATGATGATGATGATGATGATAAATAAAAATAATAATAATAATAATGATAATACCGGCTCCATGAAAAGCAATCAGTTCAAATACTAATTGTATTCATATGGGATCCCAAACCCGTGTCATGGGGATAGTCTTACGATCAATAAATGTACATAATAAATAAGCGCATTTGAATAAAAGTTTTCATATATCAAGCGTCATTAGAGAGTGAGTGCTAACTAAAAAAAAAAAAAAAAAAAAAAAATTATTATATAGATACTCCTGACGTTTGGTTTACATATATACAAAGGAATCAAACGTGTGTGTGTGTGTGTGTGTGTGTGTGTGTGTGTGTGTGTGTGTGTGTGTGTGTGTGTGTGTGTGTGTGTGTGTAATTACACATATAATTGTGTGTGTGTGTGTGTGTGAGCTTTCACAGTCCAACGGTCAGACGATTCAATGACAATTTATGACAGAATTAATGACTCAAAGACTCAAATTTAAATGTACAGACAGAAAGAAGCAAATAATAATAATCTAAATAAAGAATAATAAATAAATAAATAAGGTATAAAACATGAAGAGAGATAGATAGATAGATAGATAAATAGATAGATAGATAGATAGATAGAGAGAGAGAGAGAGAGAGAGAGAGAGAGAGAGAGAGAGAGAGAGAGAGAGAGAGAGAGAGAGAGAGAGATGAAAGTCAAAGTCAAAATCAAACATTCTATTCCATAAATCATGAATTTTCTTTACATAAGATATATCTACATTTACACTTAATTGCCGAAGAGGCGTTATCTTAATTTCGTTCGGAAATTTAAAAAGCTGGTAATGTCTCTTATATTATCTGGTTGCATGTTCCAGAGAATTTATCAGACGTGTTCGGACAGCTGATGCGTTCGTACACTTTCCAGGGGCAATAACCGTTGAGGATAATTCGCATGTATGACTTTGTGAATGAAAACACATACATCATAATTGCATTTAGAATGGACTTTTAACCCTTTCGATTTTTTGAATATGCGGGGTAATGTGATCAAGTTTATCCATAGTACTTAAGGCAGCTCTTGAAGCAAAGTTATTTATTTTTAGTACTTTGTGCTAGTGGGTTTTGTTAGTTGAACCTCACATATATGGACAATAATCAAGTATGCTTAGAGCTAGAGTTTGCACAACCGTGATTCTAGCTTCAGTATTGATTAAATTTCTGATGTGATTAAAATATATGTGTCTGTTACTTTGCTATGTATGTAGTCAACGTGTTTCTAATGCCATATATCTAAGTGTACTACAAAAAATTCACTGAAGCGTTCGGTTTGATAGAACACCTTTCAAATTGTCATTGGAACTACCCATGAATATACATTGAGTTTTATCTGGATTTAGTTTAAGGCCATTAGTGTCAAAATATATTTTTGCTTGTGCAAGAGTATGTTGGGTGTGTCTTATTAATGTATTTAAGTTGTTTACTGAGTCACTTTGAAGGAACAGTAAATCATTGGCGTATTGCAATAAATGACATTTATGGGGGTATAGTCGATAAATCATTTGGGAAACTGCAAATAGGACTGGATCTAAAATTGATAATTGTGGAACACCACGAGATACTGGTCGTTTTGATAATATTCTTTCATTGATTCTTACTTAAATAACTGTTGAACCAAAATGTATTAATTTTCTGATTTATTAGTTTGTTAAGGAGAATATCATGACACCAAAGTTGGCACAAAATCCTTGAAAAGGTCGCACAGTGTGAGCAAATTTACCCGATTATTGTCTGATATAAATTTCTTCGGCAATCTGTAGTAATCCTGTTTCAGTAGATAACCATGTTGTGTTTTGGATAATAGGTTATTGGCCTCCAGGAAATTCGTCAGTCGATGTGCTACATTTTTTTTTCAAGAATTTTGGATAGTATAGGAAGTGCTGTAATAGGACAGTAATTTTTCACATCCTTCCACATCGTTTATATCCCCCGACTTGAAAATTGGTATTACCATATCATGTTCCCAAAGAGACGTGACCAAACAATTTAATAATGACCGTCAAATAATGGGTAGTTTCGGGTAGACTATCAATAATAAAGCGAAAAAGCATTTGTTTCGTGAAGGTGTTTAATACCAGAAAATAAATGCTATATCTACTGTTTATGGTCTGAGGACATTAGTTGTGACCCTTGCCCGATTTGTGTTTAGTTTTAAAATTGAAATAGTTGTTTGTTCACTTTTTTTTTTTTTTTTTTTTTTTTTTTTTTTTTTTTTTTTTTTTTACAGAAATCATGAAAATGCTTTGTGTTTTGTGTACAATCTGTATAATCACCTGTGATGTGTTTCTTAAGCACTAATGTTTTAACAAGTTTTTATTTTTTGTAAATTTATTTCTGAAAGGATTTGTTTTTGCACAATGAATCAACAACCTAACGATTTTATTATTTTATTATCTGCCTGATGGGCGGCTTCATTTATGCTACTTTTGAGAGCTTTTTGGGCATTATTTTTATATCAAAGTCATTTATCCATGGAGCTGAGAGAGAGAGAGAGAGAGAAAGAAAGAGAGAGAGAGAGAGAGAGAGAGAGAGAGAGAGAGAGAGAGAGAGAGAGAGAGAGAGAGAGAGAGAGAGAGAGAGAGAGAGAGAGAGACGCTGGTAGGAGAAATATTGGAAAGAAAATGAAAAACATGAGAAGGCAGAAAAGGAAACGAGAAGAGTGTGATGAAAGGAACATAAAAAGGGAGAAGAAGGAAGAGGAGGAGAAGGATATTTTTATATGAAATTTTCCCAAGAATTCGCACCTCGGATTCCGCTGAAAGAAGAAGGAAGAGGAAAGAGAACAAGTAGAAGGAAGCAAGAGACGGACCACGCTGTAAGAAAAAAAAATCGCGTTTGAAGAAAAAGAAAAAGAAAATATTAGAAGAAAATATTAGAGGATATAAAACAGATAAGAAA
>NC_091570.1:6678520-6681020 GCF_042767895.1 Penaeus vannamei
ATATATGTAAATAATTAAATAAATAAGTAAATAAATAAAAAATATATATATATATATATATATATATATATATATATATATATATATATATATATATATATATATATATATATATATATATATATATATATATATATATATATTTACACACCCATATATACATTTTATACATGTAGATAGATAGATAGATATAGATACTCACACAAACACACATTATATGTATTAGTGAGTGTGTGTGCATGTGCGTGTGTACATATACTCACACACACACATATTTGTATATATAGGTGGATATGTAGTAAGAACGCCTTCATGCAATTTCCTAATACCTATGCATATCTATGTATCTTTTCCAGTACGAGATTAAAAGGAAACAAGCTGAACAGATAGAGTTGCCTGAGAGCATGGATAGTTGTTTTGTTGAATAATGCTAGCATAAAACCATTACATAAAGGGCAATTTTTCATACCATCGTTCCCAGGACTGGCCTGTTGGGACTGCTATGGACAGTTCTTTTATCATAGTACTCATGTTTCATCACATTCTTTCAGCTGTTAAAACGCGTTTGTGGAACTGCATATGTGCAGACGTGCTGACATATATATATTTTTAGGCTTACACACACACACACACACACACACTTGTAAATATATATGTAAATATATATGTATATATATATATATATATATATATATATATATATATATATATATATATATATATATATATATATATATATATATATATATATATACATAAACATACACACACACATACACACTCACAGAGAGGGAGAGGAAGGGAGGGAGTAGAGATAGCTAAACAGATAGGTACCAAGGTAGATGATTAAAAAAAAGAGATAGACAGACAGACAGATAAATAGATAAAGATATAAAGATGGACAGACAGATAGAGAAATATGATAGACAGATAGACAGAATGAGAGACGCAGACAAAAAGCTAAACACATAAATAAATCAAAACAAAAAACTCACAGTAACGTGAGAAGATGACTCAAAATAATCAAATAATTCCCAAAGGAGTTAATAGGAGAATGAGCGAGTTCTGAGAAAATGATAAAGGTGACTAACAAGCCATTTGGACGAAAGGGAAGAGTTGAAATAACCCTTTGGTCAGATCTGATACGGAGGCGGAACATGAAATGGGAGAAGAAATGAGAGGGAAAGGAAGAGAAAATGGCTTGGAAAAAGACGCGGTGACACATTTATAGAAAAAGATAGATAATGGATAAATGGAGAGAGAGAGAGAGAGGGAGAGAGGGAGGGAGGGAGAGAGAGAGAGAGAGAGAGAGGGAGAGAGAGAGAGAGAGAGAGAGAGAGAGAGAGAGAGAGAGAGAGAGAGAGAGAGAGAGAGAGAGAGAAAGAGAAAGAGAGAGAGAGAGAGAGAGAGAGAGAGAGAGAGAGAGAGAGAGAGAGAGAGAGAGAGAGAGAGAGAGGGAGAGAGGAGAGGAGAGGGAGAGAGAGAGAGAGAGAGAGAGAGAGAGAGAGAGAGAGAGAGAGAGAGAGAGAGAGAGAGAGAGAGAGAGAGAGAGAGAGAGAGAGAATGAGTAATGGAGAGAAAGAAGAGGGAGAATGAGGTATAGAGCGAGGGAGAGATAGATAGATAGATATGGAGAGAAAGAAAGATAGAGAAAGAGAGAGAGAGAAAAAAAGAATAAATGACATAGCCCGACCTGTCTTGACCTAGATGTCATTCCCCCATCTTTCCTTCCTGTTTCCAATTCCCTTCCACTCCCCCCCCACCACCCCCCACCCCCACCCCCCCGGCCCACATCAGACAGACTCGCGGGTCGCTGTCTGGCCGAAGCGTCTGAATCCCGACGGCGAGCTCAGACACGGCCTGATGCGCCTTGCATTTTGTTGCCTGGCGATAAGGAGGGCGGCTTTCAAATGTGGAAATGGAAATTTCAGAATCCAATTTCGCGTGTTCCGGTCTCTGTGTGCACGACTCCCGCTGATGATATTAGAGATGGTCGTCGCTCAGGGATTAAGGACTCGCAGACTCCTCAGTGTCACCTGATACGCGGTGGGAGGTGCACGCGGTAGCCCGTCCGGGCGCCCCTTGTTTTCACTCCCACTCTTTCTCGCTTTTTTTGTCACTTGCTACTCTGCTTTCTTTCTCCGTTTTCGTATTTCGCTCTGTCTCTCTCTTTCTCTCATACACTCTTCGGGCTGTACATCGTATTTTTTTACACATACACTCTACCCTCTGTTTCATATTCTAACTCATTCCCTCTCTCTTATGTATTATATATCTATATATAACATAAATGTTTGAGCTCATTTTGATGTCATTCAGGTCCTAAAAACACCAATAGATATTTTCTTTATGAAAAAAGCGGCCAATGAAAATTATCCCTTCATCTTTGATGTCTAAGGACTGCATGCCCCATGTGGTTATTTATCCTGAACTTATCTGTCATAACGGGCAACATGACGCGGCCACCAACATCTGATGAGCTCGTTCTTTCACAAAATGC
>NC_091570.1:6686020-6691020 GCF_042767895.1 Penaeus vannamei
CGAGCGGAAAACGACGAGGCCGTAGCTCGTAGAAGGAGTCGTCGCTGTCGCGTTTCTCTCTCCTTTATCGCTCGCCGTTCTCGGGACTCGGTTCTCGGGGCATGGCGAGGATTCTTGAATTAAGGAGCGGCGGCCGGGAGGCGTGAGGAGGCTGTGATTAACGCGGGCGGGACTCTACGGGCCACGTGTGTGCGTTTGTGTTTGTTTGTTTGTTTGTTTGTGTGTTTGTTTGTGTGTGTTTGTTTGTTTGTTTGTTTGTTTGTGTGTATGTGTGTTTGTTTGTGTTTGTTTGTTTGTTTGTTTGTGTGTTTGTTTGTGTGTGGGTGTCTGTTTGTGTTTGTTTGTTTGTGTGTGTGTGTTTGTTTGTGTGTGTGTGTTTGTGTGTTTGTTTGTGTTTGTGTGTGAGTGTTTGTGTGTGTTTGTTTGTTTGTGTGTGTGTGTTTGTGTATGTTTGTTTGTGTTTGTGTGTGTGTTTGTTTGTGTGTGTGTGTGCTTGTTTGTGTGTGTGTGTGTGTGTTTGTTTGTGTGTGTTTGTTTGTTTGAATGTGTGTGTGTGTGTGTGTGTATGTGTTTGTGTGTATGTGTGTGTTTGTGTGTGTGTGTTTTTGTGTTTGTTTGTGTGTGTGTGTTTGTTTGTTTGTTTGTGTGTGTGTGTGTGTGTGTGTGTGTTTGTGCCTGCGTGTTTCTGAGTATGTGCGTATGCGCTTCTATATCGCGTATGTATTTGTGCTTCAGTAACTGCATTTGTAGATATGCACTTAACTTGGTGTACGAAACACACACGAATACACACACGCCCACGTACACAAACACACATGCACCCACTACACGCATACAAGCATACACAAACACACGCACACACAGACATACGAGGGTGCGGCTTCCATATGGTTAGAAAATTTAATAATATTTTTATTATTAATGATTAGATAAATATATATATATATATATATATATATATATATATATATATATATATATATATATATATATATATATATATATATATATAATAAAGAAAATAATAGGCCGGCGCGTTGGTCCCCTGGGCAAGGAAATTCATCTCGATTCCCTACAGGTAGAGGGACACGATAAGAATAGAGGATAGAGGGACACGACAAGAATAGAGGATAGAGGGACACGATAAGAATAGAGGATAGAGGGACACGATAAGAATAGAGGACAGAGGGACACGATAAGAATAGAGGATAGAGGGACACGATAAGAATTGAGGATAGAGGGACACGATAAGAATAGAAGATAGACGGACACGATGAGAATAGAGGATAGAGGGACACGATAAGAATAGAAGATAGACGGACACGATGAGAATAGAGGATAGAGGGACACGACAAGAATAGAGGGTAGAGGGACACGATAAGAATAGAGGATAGAGGGACACGACAAGAATAGAGGATAGAGGGACACGATAAGAATAGAGGATAGAGGGACACGATAAGAATAGAGGATAGAGGGACACGATAAGAATAGAGGATAGAGGGACACGATAAGAATAGAGGATAGAGGGACACGATAAGAATAGAGGATAGAGGGACACGGTAAGAATAGAGGATAGAGGGACACGATAAGAATAGAGGATAGAGGGACACGATAAGAATAGAGGATAGAGGGACACGATAAGAATAGAGGATAGAGGGACACGATAAGAATACTCTCAATATATATCCGTGCGTGTCGTAAAGAGGCGAGTGTGAGAGCTCCTACCAACCTGCAGTGGGCCAGCGTGGTAGGGTATAGCCCACCCTCTCCCCTTCATGATACACGTCATGATGCGAGTTTCAAAGCATTGGATCCTTTCACCCTAAGACACTCAAAGTATTCAAATAGAGTTCAAATCTATGGTTTTTATTTCTGATTGACCAAAAGAGACCATTAGTGAACCTAAATGACCTCTTAACCTTCCAAGTTCAGGTTGAAAAGACAAGTAATCATCCAGTGAAGCCTATTAGGGCCTAAAATTGCATTTCAATTACTTTTCTTAACAATTATTTAACATTCAAACAGCCTTCTCAAAGTTATTATAGAACTTCTATGTTTGAGGTTCAGTTCGAGGATTTTTTGTCATTTTTTGGATTTTGACAAAAATTCAAAATTTGAGAGATAATTCAAAGATAGGTGAGTGTAGGAAGGGGGGGAGAGTGAAGAGTGGGAAAGGGGGAGGGAGGGGACTTGGAGAGGGATAGGGAGGAGGTAGGGAAATATGAATGATATATTTCATTATAGATCCGCGAAATTATCCTAAATTTCATTGCATTCATTGTTATCTTATAGCTATTATTAATGTCTTTATAACTAGTTCATTCTTATTTTCTCTATTATCTTTCTTCTGTTTCTTATTATCATCACTACTAATACCATTATTTGCTGTTTTTGTTTATTTTTGAATATACATTCCGATATATCATTATCATTATCATCATTACTTTTTAAATCAATATTCCTAATATTTCTTACCATTATTATCCTTTTTGTAATTATTGTCATTGTCGTTATAATAATTGTTACTATTATTTGTCTATTATCGTCATTATTACCATTTTCAGTATTATCAATTGTAATAATAATAATAATAGTAATGATGATGATGATTTGTGTTATCATTTTCATTATCATTATTATTACTTTTACCATTATTATTATTATCATTATTGTTGCTAGTATTTTCATTATTGGCATCATCCTTATTATGATAATAAAATAATAGTAGCAATGATAATATTTATCATTAATATTATCATTATTGTTGTTTTTATTATCATCATTATATTTTTTATTAAAATTATAGCTGTAATAATGCTTATTCTTATTGTTATTATTATGCTGTTGTTGTTATTATTATTATCATTATTATTATTATCATTATCGTTATTTATATCCTTATAATGTTTTTTTTTTTATCTCATTACAATATCTATTATTAAGTTTTTTGCCTCAGCCAGTAAAGTTATGAATCGTTTACTTTGGTTATTTATTTATTTAGTTTGTTCGTTAGCAGGACAACTAAAGATAGGTTTTGAACAAACTTTTATGAAATTTTGACCAGAGGTGCGTCTTGGCCCACCTTAGATGCCTCAAGATTGATCAGGATCCAGGATTAAATAATAATAATAATAATAATAATAATAATAATAATAATAATAATAATAATAATAATAATAATAATAATAATAATAATTGCAGTTACCCTTATTCCGTTGATATTAGGGTAACTGTTATCATAATTATAATCATTATCATTACCTTTGTCATAATCATTATCGTTTTGATTATCCTCATTATTATCCATGTTACAGCTATTATCAATATTAAATTTTGAAATCTTAATTTCATCAAAATTAATATTCTATCATTATTACTTTTAATAGTATTATTATCGTTATTAATATTGTCGTTCTTCTTATTATTATTGTCATTATTGATAATATTTTGATTATTATTATCATTATTATTACTATTACTATTATTTTTACTATTATTATTTTTACTATTATTACTATTAATGTTGTCATTATTATTGTTATCATTGCCATTATATGTATAATTATCACCACCACTGTAATTACAACTATTGTTATTGTTATACTTATCATTATTATTATCACTATTAAAATTACTGCTGCTATTGTTATCATTAATATCATTATCATCAATAAAAACTCTTTTTTTCCTGATCTTTATTACTATCAGTTTTGTTATTGTTATTATTTCTAGTATCATTACTATTAATATTATTATTATTATTATTATTATCATTATTATCATAATCGTTATTATTAATAATATTATCATTATCATTATAAATATTGTTATCATTGTTATTATCATTATCGTTATTATTATCATTATTATTATTATCATTATCATTATTTTTATCATCATCATTATCATTATTTTCAACATATTATTTTTATTATTTTTATCAGTATTATGATAATTTTTACCGTCATCATCATTATTATTTCATTATTATCATCTTTATCATTACTATGAATATCATAAGATTAAAAAAGAAGGAAAATGAATAAGAAGAGGTATAAGAATAAAACAAAAGAGCAGAAGATGAAGAGAAAGAAGAGTAGATGGAGATAAAGGAGGTTATAGAAGGAAGGGGAATAAAGGAAGAAGGCAGAAAAGAAGAAACAAGTGGAGAGAATCGTAGAAAGAAGGGAAAGAGCGAAAGAAAACCAAGAACTTAATAATATGCAATGGTATTTAATTTAAAAAAACAATATTGATGTGGAAGAATAAGCTTGAAAAAATAAGACGAAAAAAGGAAAGTGAATGAAAAAAGACAAAATCTGTATTCTCATCATGTAAAAAAATACTATTCCGGAATCACAGGATTAAGATTAATCTGTTAATGACAACAAGCCATCGTCTAATATTGTGTTCAGGAATTGAATCGACGCGTAACGCTGCCATTGGTGTAGCATAATAATAGAATCACTAATATATATTGCTGGAATACTGAGCTGAAATGCGCCATCATCAAACTCTGAATTACTTCCTGCTTAAATTGAGTGAAGATACGGAAAAAAAAGAATAAATATAATTTAAAAAAGAATTAAGTGAAGGCAATAGATAGGAAAAAGGTTTAATTACTGTAATGAGAAACAGAAAATCAAATCACAGAGCAAACATACATCAAACGGAAAGGATATACATAATAATTTCAACAAGACAATGGACTTTTATTTTAATTAATTGAGCTTTTTGTCCTTCTTTTAGAAAAGCTGTAAAGCCAAAATAACTTTTCATTTATTTCCCTCTAGTGAACAGGAAGCTCAAATAATCAGAGAGCAAAATTACCATGGACTGGCCAGAGAAAGGCAGAAATTATATACTTTGTATCAGAGAATTCCGCTTGTTGAGGGTCATATTATAATAGATAAAGCTCGCTAACGAGACGTATTAGTAGTATCATTTGATTGTTTTCTCTCTCTCTCTCTCTCTCTTTCCTCTTTCTCTTTCTCTCTCTC
>NC_091570.1:6696020-6698520 GCF_042767895.1 Penaeus vannamei
TGTATGCATGTATATACGTGTCCGTATTTATTCATATATCTGTGTCTATATATATAAATATAAATAAATATATATATATATATATATATATATATATATATATATACAAACACACAATAATATATATATATATATATATATATATATATATATATATATATATATACATACACAAATATTTCTGTATTCATATATGTATATATATATATATATATATATATATATATATATATATATATATATATATATATATGTATATATATGTATATGTATATATATATATATTATATATATATATATATATATGTATATGGATATATATATATATATATATATATATATATATATATATATATATATATATTATATTTACAAACATATATATTGTTGTGTTATGTTGATCACACTCTATATAATAAATTTGATATAACGACATTCCACAGTGCTTTCTCTGGAACCACTGTAATAAAAACAAGTGTCAGATGCTTAGATGACCATTCTGATGTCCAGAACTATTTCGAAACAGCTGACGTGGGCAGTTTAAGGCGTTGGGAGAAAACCAACTTGGACAGACGCTCTTACCAGTAGTGTTGTGTCCTTTCCACGCCCCTTGTCAAGAAGCATCCGCCGTGAATTTAATTTATAATTGTTTATCAAGCGTGAAGTACAGTCTAATTGCTGTCTCATTGTACGTTGCTACCGTCACCAAATGCCTCACCCTATAAAGATACTTATTATTGGTTATTTTCGGTGTTTTAGTTATAATGAACAATATTTTTTTTTCTTTCTTTTTTACAGTGGCAGTGGTGAAAGGTTAGAATTAATGATAATTACTGCATAATACAGAATTAGTTATCATGTAATAAAAGAGCTGGTGTACCACACAGGAAAAAGTGAAACTAGAAGTGCGATGGTGACAAATGTATATATATATATATATATATATATATATATATATATATATATATATATATATATATATATATATACACACACACACACATACATATACAGAAAATATACATGAAAATGTCTGATATTGCACATGACAAAGGTTTCAGTGAATGTCGTCAGCGTTGGTGAAAACACAGTGGATAGAAAAGTACAAGCTGTAAAAGTCACACAGTGATACACATTAGAACAATACCTCCTCTTAAGCAGGATACATTATCAAAGAGCAACGTCAGAGCGAGAGACTTATCTGCCTGTATTTTTATTTGCTTCTTTAAAAGTGTTTTCTTTTAGCATTGTGTGAAACGGAGTGATTCAACTAGTGTGTCGACAGAGGCGAGAGGTTATTCATGTGTATTGTTGTTGTATATGATTATGGTTGTGTATACTGATCATGATGTGGAATTATAGAATCCGAACTAGGAGTCTTGTTTTTTTTGTTGTTTGGTAGAGATTCAACTTGGTTTTACTTGACTTTACCTGTAATTTGAACTTTGGCTGATCGCTTAACTATATAATTATTATTATTACTATTAAAGTTAAAGTTACGAACAAATACTTTTTTGCTTCCTATCATCACATACTTTTAAAAGATACACCGTTCTCAGGCCAAAATACAAATATAAGTTTATTGAAAAACGTGTGAGGTAAAATTACACATGGAAATAATAAGTGATGTATACACACACACATATATATATACATATATTTATATGTGTGTATGTGTGTTTTGTGCACAAATTCTCACTTCTCTTTTCCTTTTCCAGCACATGCAGGACTTGCACGAGACCTGTGGTGAAGCACTGCCTTGTAATTCGTAACAGGAATAAAATGCGACCCCGCGTCATTCTCAACTTTCAACACCTTTTTCGTCTCTTCATTTCGCTGAACATTTTAGTACTTTGCTCTGTGCACATAAAAAGGTTGTTCCACTTTCTTATTATCATTATCACTGTCATTTATTTCTCCTTTACGAGTATTTTCCATTTCCTCTCTTCCTTCCTCCTTCCGTTTTCGCTGCCTCCTCTCCCCCCCCCTCTACTCAATACCAAATCCTTTCGAATCCCAACGCAGGAAGCTATAACCTCTTCGCTAAACTCTTCGCCCCGTCTTTGTATCCTTCTGCTCACTCGGTCCCTTTAACTCTCCTTCTTCCCTCCCTCCTCGGGTTCTTTCCCTCCCTCCTCAAGGCCTTTCCCTCCCTCCTTGGGACCTCTTCCTCCCTCCCATCCTTCTGGGGCCCTTTCCCTCCCTCCGTCCCTCCCTCGTTCCCTCCCATCCAACTCCCTCGTTCCCTCCCTCCGTCCCTCCCTAGTTCTCCTCCCACCCAACTCCCTCCCTTTGTTAAAGCCATCATCCAGCACAGCTTCCATCCCTCTCCTTTTACACGCCGTTTTTGCCCATCAATTCCCCGCGGTTCCTCCTCATTCGAACTCAATGGAGCGGAAAGGGAGAATTTGAGCAGCGGCTGCAGGGGCTCCTCCTCCGTCGCTCTTATCTCGCGCCGCCCGGTCCGCGCACTTTGTGGAGGCTTCTCGCTCGGCCACCG
>NC_091570.1:6706020-6708520 GCF_042767895.1 Penaeus vannamei
AGGAAAACACACTGGGGAAAAAAATAGTTCGGATCTCAAAGAAACATAAATTATATATTCATGAAAACGGAAAACCAAACATAGGAAGAGTCGCTTTAGAAAGGAAGCAAACTAAGCGATGTCTTGAACATTTGTTGTTGTTGGCAGACGCCCTTCCTCTTCCTTTC
Organism: Penaeus vannamei; assembly: GCF_042767895.1. Classification (NCBI taxonomy): domain Eukaryota; kingdom Metazoa; phylum Arthropoda; class Malacostraca; order Decapoda; family Penaeidae; genus Penaeus; species Penaeus vannamei. Next base: position 6,706,188 of record NC_091570.1, read on the forward strand.
TTTGTTTTAGTTCAAGCTATCCTTTTCCTTATCCTTTTTTTTTCTCTTTTACCTTCAGTTACGTATTGAGAGCTTTTATCGTTATTCCATTATGCTCTTAGAGACAATTTACCTATTTGGATTTTGTTTTTGTTCTCCTTTTCCTTCTTCATATTCTCATTCCTTTTCTTTCTTCTTTTCCTGCTCTACTGTCTACATCCTCTTTAAACTTCTCTATAACTAAATTCGAAATCAATCTAAGCTTATAGTTTAAAAGTATAAATTTAATTTAATTCTAGATTTTAAAGTGGCGCACACTAGCACACAACAATACCCTCTAAGGCGCCATATTGTTTTAAAAGATAGGACGCTTCCTGATTGGTCGTCCTATAGCACGTGACAACAAAGAAGCTCTCTGATTGGTTTCCGACAGCATATGCCTCTGATAGTGGCAAAATTTACAGGTTTAGGAAAGAAAACCTTTAGTGGTTTCTGGTCCGGCCTTATTATTATTATTTCAAAATGCAACAACCTGAACCGGTGAATCTTAGAAGCAACAAATAAATTTGGTGACGCTTAATACTAGAGTTTAAATGTTAACAAAAGCATAATAGCAGGAATGATAATAATAATAATAGCTTTTCTAATGAGAGTAACAACCGCAAAACATTACTTTAAGCAATAACACTAATAACACTATTAGCAATAATATTACTATTACTAAGAATATTTGTTAGAGGTAATAACACAGACTATTACAATAGTGAATATGATAATGACATTAATGACAATAATTTTCATAATAAAGAAAGCATTAATAGCTCCACGTATAACAATAAAGGAGTAAGATTATAGTTTAATCACACACACACACACACACACACACACACACACACACACACACACACACACACACACACACACACACACACACACACACACACAATTACATAACGTTCACAAAACAGACGAGAATACCATAATGAATAAATTGTACTATTTACCCTAAACATAACCACTGTTTTTGTAGAAATGGTATTGCATCGCTAAAGTATATAGATCTAAAGAACTTGTCTGTTGTGATACGCAAGTGATATACAAAGCTGCTATACCAGTTTATTCAACCTGCATATTTTATTCATTAAAGGTAGATATAAAAGACATGATTATTCCCAAAACGACAAGTGTAACATAACAGTTATACAAATTTATGTAATGAAAATGGTATTAATACTAGAGATTCATGTAACCGGCTTCGAATATATCTCTGTTAGAAATACATACATATGTATGTATTTCTGACGAAGATATATTCGAAACCGGTTTAACACATTTCTGATACTGTAAAGATATTAATTCTTATTCATTTCTTTTCTGCATTTGTCACGATGAATACGGTTCACTTTTTTGTATGAGTAAGGTTAATTGATTTTGTATGGGTGCAAAATATTTATTGATGTGCAACATAGCATCTATAAGCATACATTCTCTCGAAAAAAGAATAATGTTTGTCGTTCTAAATACTTGTCATTTTATTCTTTCTTTCAAATCATCAAACCCCATAGAATTTAATAAAAATATCTAAACATATGTCTAAAAAGACAGAAAAAAACGAGGTACACAAAGTGAGAGAGAGCTGAAGTGGCTTTAGAGGGAAAAATAAACATAATTTACAAAAGAATCGGTAGAAAACAAAAATTCTCGGCATACCCGCGCAGGCACTAAGAACAATGAACAACACGACTCCAGCCGCCAACAGTCCATTGCAGTGTCACTCAACGACCTTTAGTAGAATTCCAGCCTCGCTTTCTTCCCTTATGTCAGCAAACCAAAGACGCTTCCCCTGCAAGCCACTCGACTCGGCTCTGAAAGGCTTGGGAGAGGTAATGTGAAGCCCGAAGTGTGCTTTTAAAACGCGTCATTTTACCACGAGAACTCCTGTGACAAAATTGAAAGACACGGAGGAAGCGTAGAGTATTTTCTTTCACAGTTCTTTTTTGCAAAGTGTGATGCTTTTGAAACTTTAACCGTTGAGCGACTCGCTGAGTGATATTTCTATAGAGAAAGCCGTCTGTCTAGTGTCTCTTAAGTGGCGATTGGTACTACATATTTTCATCAGAGTGGTGTAAGCATCTTATGCATGACAACTGCAATGGCAGTAGTATTTTCAAAACTACGAGTTTTCCTGTTTATTTCATTCAGGAGCGATTGCTTTAAAAGGGTTATGGAAATATACTCATATTCCTTTTGTATGTATTAATATATATCTTATACATATTTCATATTAATAATGAGTAACAGAGATAGAGAAAGTTATCATAAATACGCTCTAATTTCATATCTATTTTACTTGC
>NC_091570.1:6721020-6723520 GCF_042767895.1 Penaeus vannamei
AACCGAGAGGTATTGCTATTAAGATATGTGTCCGTGTAGGGGATGTGAAAATACGAGTCTCGCATCAATGGGCATACTTTATAATGCAACAAAATTTTGTTTCACAATTTCTAAAGAATAGCATATGTCATATTACAGATTGCATGATCTATATGTAAATTAATAGAATAAAAATTATTTAAGAATCTCGTCATATAATATATTAAATTAACATTAAATTAATCAGCATTCCTAGCTTTTAATTTTGGTTCTCTCTATTAATGAAGGGAAGTAAAGCTATGTATTTGAAGACCATATATCTTATCATTCTATTCTTTATGTCACAGAAGATAAGATAACGAGATAAAAATTCATTGTATATTCAAAATTAAACACTTCTTTAGTATTGGTGGAAGTTTCCTTGGTATTTATTATTATGCTCAGTGCGTAGTTAGTATCTGTTTTTCTGCCTGTATATATATCTATGTCAAAGTGATTAGTCAATTTTCCCTACCATTAAATCTACCAGTCATTAATAGTGGAAAGGTTAGGCTATGGTATGTAAAGGTGCGAGTTTGCTAAAATTTTACTACATAAACTTAGCTATCCACACAAATTCTTTATTATTTCAGTGAATGCATTGTCTAGGTTTAGTAAGGATATGTTTCTTCCTTAATTCAATCTGTTGAACGGATACTCATTCTCTCTCTCTCTCTCTCTCTCTCTCTCTCTCTCTCTCTCTCTCTCTCTCTCTCTCTCTCTCTCTCTCTCTCACTCTCTCTCTGTGCTTGTGTCTGCTTCTCGGTCCTCTTCTGAGCATTAAATTCTAGCCTGTTACCAAAAAAATCTTATCCTGTTTGTGGCAGTTGATTTTCAGACCTGCATTCTGCAATTCTCTTTGGCAAGTTGAATTTTTTTCGTTGTTTAGCCATTGAAAAGAGAGGAAAATGCCGAAATTTATGAAGGATGCAGAAGAAAGTCTCCTTCTCCATGGGTACAGACAAGACACACATTTCTATACCTAGATCTTCAATCAACAGGGAATCCATTTTAAACCGTCAAGGAATTCCAAGCTTGAAGTTGTAGGCCGTTTGTGACAGCTACCTGAGATTTTTAAATGTTCTTACAAGATAGGCTGGATCTGTCCATGATCCTATAACTGGGGTGTCAAACTCAAAACCCTTAGAGGACCGATTTCCATTTTAAATCCCATCTTCAAAGCCAACAAATGGTACATACCTGGTTTCCCCAGGATTATATTATAAATAACTCTGATATCACGAACCTGTATATTAATTTTATCATATCAAAAAGTCAATGGTGACGCTAATTGCAATGATGTATATGTTTTCCATTTACAATAGCTATATCCATATTCCATTTGTGATAAAGATATTACTATCAAAAGCAACAAGAGATTATTACCATTTCGTCGCAAAGGTTATTTATGAGTTTTTCGTCTCTTAATCGTATATTTCATTCATATATCGTATATCATTACTTTGCGATAATTCGTGTATAGACCATCCATTAGATGAATCATATACATGTTGCCAAATGTAGAAAAGCTATGAATGAGAATGAATATCTTCACAAAACAAAAGATGTATTTGGCAGGTTTCTTATATATCTTCGCCAGAAATTTGTTAGACCTGTGCCAGAGTCTTCAGGAGTAATAAGGAAACTAGCCTGCACTTGCTAAGAGATTCTATATACGTTTATACATCTAGCATGATTGTATCAGTGGCTAATTTATTCCTGCACCGGTACTATCCAACCATATGTATTCATCCACATAGATTGCCATAGAGAGGGAGTTTGTTCTTCCGAAGCGCAATATCTAAATATGAAAGCTATGAAAATATCTGTTGTTATGAGCACACCATGTGCTCTACATAAAAAGGATTGGATATGACTAAATATTCTTCGAAGCTATGAACCTACACATTGTTAACGTTTATGAGAGAATATTACAGTTACGGTCTTATAATGAATTGACTGCCAATTTGGTAAGAGCTAAAAGATATTTTCTACATCATAGCCTGTTCTTTTACTCATTAATATAAAAGCCTGCAGGTACAGAGAAACAACGTGAAATCCAAATAATTCCCAGTCAGCCACAAAGTTAATTTCTAGCAGGGTACATACTTAATTGATGGGATCCTTTTCCGTAGACAAATTTAATTTTGACAACTTTCCTGGGGCTGTTTTGCTGAATTCAGATTTTCATCTAAATAAACCAGAGCTGTGTAGGGATAAAGCGAAGCAGTGCTCACTTCAGTGTACTGTATATCGAGGCCCATGTTGTTTAATCTTAACCATTTTAATAGCAATAGTGTACTATATCACTGTATTTTAATAAATCATGTTTATTGATGTAAATTGGAAATCAATATAAAGTTAACTCATTTGTCATGGTTAATTTAGTCTCGATAAATTGTGGCATTTTAAAAGTTTTCAAAGTAATACACAGTTTTAACTCCGTCCAAAAAATAATTATAAAACATTCAGCACAGGCGAT
>NC_091570.1:6756020-6758520 GCF_042767895.1 Penaeus vannamei
AGAGTGATTAAGAGGAAGAAAGAGAGAAAGAAAGATAAAGAAAGAGAGAGAGACAGAGAAAGAGAAAGAAGAGAGAGAGAGAGAGAGAGAGAGAGAGTAGGGGCAAACAAGCGACCGACCGACCGACCGTAAGTTCCCCAAAAAGCCCCAAGAAGATCTTCTCCGGGCTTGAGAGAGGGGAGGGGGCGAGCCCGGTGAACAAACAGGCCGAGCAACAAGATACAGATGAATATAGATTTAAATGTAAATTTCCTCAACATTTCTGACCCGGCGCTGTGACCCGCTGCTCAGACCGAATACGATATTAGATCAGGGCCGCCAAGTGAGGCATGACAGCTGAGCGACATAGCCATACGAGAGGAGCTTCACCCCTCACCCGGGGCCTCTCCCCTCCCTTCCCCCCAACGCCCCTGGAACCCCCTCCTCCCCCAACGCGGCTATCAACGCACCGTCACGTCGCCTCGTAGCACGTGCACCGTCAGGCAGCAGCGGCAGCATCGGCCACATAGCCTTGCAACAGCGCCGCAGCTGAGGACAATCAGGCGGGGGCGGCGCGGAGCATTACAACGCTCGCCCGGAGTCTGCCGCAGTTGTTCCGGATTTCATTTGTATGGAAATTGAGGAAGTCTGTTATAGGTCAGCGCTCTGTTGCTCCAATCTAAAGTTGAGAGGAGCATTTTGAAGCGTAGTTTGGCTCTGGTTAAACCAGGATGTCTGGTGCGTGCCGGGGGTATGTGCGGCGTTCCTTTTCTTCTCTCCCCACACCCCCTCACTCAGCCTCCTCCTCTCTTCCTCCTCATTTACGTCCCTGTTTTTCCTTCCAGTTTCTTCTCCATAAGAACCTCCCCCTTTTCTCTTTATCTCATTCTCTCTGTTCATCGTTCCTTCACCCTACCCTTTTCCCTCTATCCCATCCCTTTTCCACTCTTACCCCATTCTCTCTTTCTGTTCCCTCCCTCCTGTCTTTGATCCATCTCTCCCCGCTCTTCCTTAGCTTTCTCTTCTTTCAAATTCTCCTCCTCTCCTTTATCGTCTTTCTCCTCTCTCCTTTCCCTTAGCTCTTTGACCCTCCCCCATACCACCCGTCCCGCCACCCTCCACTCCCCACCCCTCCATCACCACGCTTCTTTCCTATCCTTCCTTGCATTTATTTCCTTTCTTCCTCCTTTCCTCTTCCATTTCACCTGTCCCTTCCTCATCCCCTTCCACCTACCTTTCTTCTTCCTTCTCTCACATTTTCCCTACCACTTCTACGTTCGATTTCTTCTGTTTCTCCTCTTTCCTTTCCCTTCCCCCACCTACCTCTCTATTTTCACCCATCTCCTTTTCCTCTTCCTCTTCCAATAATAATTTCTCTCCCATTCTCTCCATTCCTATTTCTCCATTCTACCACCATTTTTCCCTCTTTCTCCACTTTTCCTTCCCTTTCCCCTACCACCTTTCTATCTTCACCCTTCTCCTTCCCCTCTTCCCCTTCCACCACCAATTTCTCTCCCTTCTCCTTCCTCCTTTTCACCACCCCTCTCTCTGCCTCCTCCTCTGCCCCTTCTACCACCCCTTTTCCTCTCTTCCCTCCCTTCCACCAGGCCTTCATCACCCTTCATTCCCTCTTCCCCTGTCCCTTTAACTCTCCCCCCGCCCCACGCCATCCGAGATAAGCAGCGTCATTACCATCTCGGGCCTCAAGGCTTCGGGAAGGAGGAGCAGCGCCCCCTCGCCTGGGTCCTTCGAGGTCACCCCTTGACACGCTTCGCAGCCCGTGTTTTCGTGCTGATGTCTTGGCTCTTCATCTGCTGTGAAATTAATCCGAATGAATCCTTTTATGCGTCGAGAGAAGCTAATGAAACAGCTTAATTGCTTTGTGATGAGGAGAGGTGGATTGATTCCGCTGGTTATGACGAACAACTCTTTCCATCATTAGTGCGGTTTGATTACTAATTTTCTCTTTTTCCACTTCTGTTCAAGAAAAGTAAAAGTATCAACGACAGTGAATCAGAAAGAAAGAGTATTCAAAGGTAAAATCTTTCAACAAAAGAACCATATAATGAAACAGATAATCGACCAGTAATTTTAAAGAGGGAGTCAGAAAAATGAGAAGAAACACTAATGTTGGTATCAGTCGTTGATAAACATATATGTCTGCGTGTATACATACACACAAATACAGAAATTTATATATATATATATATATATATATATATATATATATATATATATATATATATATATATATATATACACACACACACACACACACACACACACACACACACACACACACACACACACACACACATATATATATATATATATATATATATATATATATATATATATTCATGTATGTATATTTATATGTAACTTGTGTGTGTATGTGTGTGTGATAGTGAGCCTATTTGTGGGGGTACGTTTTATTGTGTTTAGAGTTCATTAACACCGTACGCAAATATTTCTTACATGATGCACTCACGGGCGTCCACATCCAGCCCCGTTTCCGGCT
>NC_091570.1:6763520-6771020 GCF_042767895.1 Penaeus vannamei
ACTCAGTACCTCGATGATAATGAACCGCCCAAGTGCGACAAGGCAGCTGGAGACCAAAGATCCAGGAGACTGCTGCTAGAAAAATAACATGGTTAGAATAATAATTTATGTGATCCAATACAGTTTATGGGTAACTACCAGTTTTTGTGTGTGTTATATTGGACACATTACATTTAGATTTAGGGCCCTTGTCATCCTTTCTTTAAAATGAGCATCAAAATCCCTTAAGAAATAAAGATCTGGATAACTACCTCGTAGCTTACTTATTATCATATGTAATTACACAATAATAAATTTGCTGTTCTGATAAACATTTGACAATTTTTCGATACCCAAATGTGCAAACTCTACATAGAAAATCAAATAAAGTAATAGCAATAACTCTGACAGACCTGATGTATTAGCTGATGATTTTTAATACAGAAAAAATACTCAAAATACACTGCTTTAAATTATCTTTGAGTTGTGAGTTGAATGCTAGAGGTAACAAAAATGAGTGCATTTGACTATTTTCATCTAAATTTCATACACACACATATATATACATATATGTTTATATATTAATATATATGTATATATATCTGTATGTATATAAACTTATATATGTATAATTATATATATATGTATATATTAATATATATATATATATATATATATGTATATATTAATATATATATATATATATATATATGTATACTCATATATGGTTAAATGTATAATACTTACATATCTGTCCATATATATATGTGTGCGTGCGTGTGTCTGTGCGTGTATATATATATATATATATATATATATATATATATATATATATATATGTGTGTGTGTGTGTGTGTGTGTGTGTGTGTGTGTGTGTGTGTGTATGGGTATGTAAATACATATATATTCAATATTAAGGCACAAATGGATTCTCGGTACTATAAGCAGCATTTTTTTTCCTCACTGCAATCACTAACCAAGGCAAACGCTGAACCACTTTATTGGTGGTGTAGACCAAAGATGTAATGACCTATATTTTTAAATGAAGGCATCTTAGGTTATAATATTTAACCTTTTAACGTTTTCCAACCAATCTACAAAATGCAATCAGTAAAACATTAGTGAAGTTTCCATTCTGCAATTTTGACCACTGTTCCGAAGAAACGACTAACGATTTTACGGAATTGTAATTCCTTATGATGTAAAGCAGTGACTTCCAGCTATGTTATACTAGCGACCCCTTTTACGAACCTCTAAAACATGCACATTATTCCGACAACAGCCATTACATTTAGAGTATAGGTTTAGGTGTATACATTTTACTTTGCACCTTACATGAATTTCACTTGACATGCTTGGAACTCATCTCACTTGCTTGGTGGTCATTTTCATACTTAAATACCACCCTTGCCAAATATTCATTTATTCAAACAAAACACACTACTTGGCATTCAATGTTATTATATACTTCATTTTTCATATACTATTCTGGTCCTCAGTTACCTGGCAATCTATTCAATTACTTTCCATACTTAGCTGGTACTCATTACCTTCCTTCAATTACATTACCTGCCACTCAATAAATAACTGCCTTGCTAACGTAACATTCAGTTCCATGATCTGCGAGTCAGTGTATATACCTTACCTGGTACTTATTCCATTGTCTGTTTTACTTACCTGGCAGTCAGCTCCACTACCAGCCTAATCTGGCACTAAATCCAATTATCTATCCTACTTACCTGGTTGTCAACGCCATTACCAGCTCTGCCTCTTAATTTCATTACCTACCTAACTTGGCACTCAATTTCGTTAACTACCTTACTTACCTGGCAGTCAATTCCATTACCGTCTTACCTGGCACCTAATTTAAATACAAACCTTACTTACCTAGTACTCAATTTCCACTACCAGCTTTAACTGGAGCTCAATTCTAATATCGGATTTACTTACCTGGCACTCATTTGCCATTACGAGTTGTACTTACTGGCACTCAATTCCATTACCGGCGTTACTTACCTGGCACTCAATACCATTGTCACCCTTGCTTACCTGACATTCAATTTAATTACTGGCTTTACTGACCTAGCACTCAATTTCCTTACCAGTCTCATTTACCTGGCACCCAATCTGATTACAAGTCATACTTACCTGGCACTCAATTCCATTACCGTTTTCACTTACCTGGCACTTAATTCCATCACCAGCTGCACTTGCCTGGCACTCATTTCCATCACCGGCTTTACTTACCTGGCACTCAATACCATCATCAGCCTTACCTACCTGGCAATCAATTCCCTTACCGGTCTCATTTACCTGGCACCCAATCTGATTACAAGTCATACTTACCTGGCACTCAATTCCATTACCGTTTTCACTTACCTGGCACTTAATTCCATCACCAGCTGTACTTACCTGGCACTCCTTTCCATCGCCGGCTTTACTTACCTGGCACTCAATACCATCATCAGCCTTACCTACCTGGCACTCAATTCCTTTAACAGCTTAACTTACCTGGCACTCATTTCCATTATCGCCTTTACTTATCTGGCTCTCATTTCCGTTACCAGCTTTGCTTACCTATCACTCATTTCCATTACCGGCTTTTCTTACCTAGCACTTAATTCTTTTGCCGGCTTTACTTACCTGGCACTCATTTCCATCACCGACTTTACTTACCTGGCACTCAATACCATCATCAGCCTGACTTACCTGGCACTCAATACCATCATCAGCCTTACTTACCTGGCACTCAATACCATCATCAGCCTTACTTACCTGGCACACAATTTCAATACTGGCTTTACCTACCTGGCAATCAATTCTCTTACCGGTCTCATTTACCAGGCACTCATTTACATTACCAGCTGTACTTACCTGACACTCAATACCACTATCAGGCTTACCTGGCACTTAATATCATTACTGGCTTTACTTAGTTTGCACTCCATTTCCTTACCGGTTTCATTATCTGGCACCCAATCTGATTTCAAGTCATACTTACCTGGCACTCAAATTCATTACTAGCTCTCCTTACCTGGCATTCAATTCCATTACCGGTATCATTTACCTGGAATGCTATTTGATTACAAGTCTTACCTGGCATTCAATGTCTTTACCGACTTTACTCACCTGGCACCCAATTCAATTACTAGCCTTACCTAGCACTAAATTCAATCTCTGGCTTCACTTACCTGGCACTCTATTTCATTACCGACTTTAATTACCTGACACTCATTTCTATTACCAGCTTTACTTTCCTAGCGCCTACTTCCATCACCAATATTTCTTACCTGGCACTCAATTCCATTACAAGACATACCTGGCACTTAATTCCTTTAACAGCTTAACTTACCTGCCACTCATTTCCATTATCGCCTTTACTTATCTGGCTCTCATTTCCGTTACCAGCTTTGCTCACATATCACTCATTTCCATTGCCGGCTTTACTTACCTAGCACATAATTCTTTTGCCGACTTTACTTACCTGGCACTCATTTCCATCACTGGCTTTACTTACCTGGCACTCAATACCATCATCAGCCTTACTTACCTGGCACACAATTTCATTACAGGCTTTACCTACCTGGCAATCAATTCCCTTACCGGTCTCATTTACCAGGCACTCATTTCCAATACCAGCTGTACTTACCTGGCACTCAATACCATTATCAGCCTTACTTACCTGGCACTAAATGTCATTACTGGGTTAAATTACTTTGCACTCAATTTCCTTACCGGTCTCATTTACCTGGCACCCAATCTGATTACAAGTCATACCTGGCACTCAATTCCATTACCGGTTTCACTTACCTGACACAATTGCATTACCAGGTTTCCTTACCTGGCATTCAATTTTATTACCGGTCTCATCTACCTAGAACCCTATTTGATTACGTCATACCTGGCACCCAATTTAATTACCAGTCTGTTACCTAGCACTAAATTCAATTACTGGCTTCACTTGCCTGACACTCAATTCCATCACTGGCTTTAATTATCTGGCACTCCTATTACCAGCTTACTTACCTGGCACTTATTTCCATTACCAACTATACTTACCTAACACTAAATTCCATTACCGGCTTTACATACCTGGCACTCAATTCCATTAACAGCTTTATTTACCTGGCACTCATTTCCATTATCGGCTTTACTTACCTGGCACTCAATTTTATTACCAAGTTTACTTACCTGGCACTCAATTTCATTACCAGCTTTACTTACCTGGCACTCAATTCCTTTATCTGACATACCTGGCACTCAATTCCATTAACAGTTTTACTTACCTGGAAGTCATTACCTTTACTTGCCTTACCTGGCACTCACTTCCATTATCTGCCTTACTTACCAGGCACACAAATGACTTGCCTGAGTCATTTGTCTTACTCCCCTAGCACTCAACTTACATTTTAACTGATCACATATTTGGTTTCCCACTACTTTACTGACATAGTTACTCTTCAGTCTGTCTTTCAAACAATGCTCCTGTTTAACCCGGAAACTGCACAGTAAAGGGACCGTCTTTTAATTTTTCGGCAAAAAATCGCCCATCTTGCCGAATTTGATTTAAATGCACTCCCAAAGAGCTTCAGGGCCTCTGAATCTCCCCTGAAAAATTCAAGGCCCGCCACTTTCGATATCCACCGAATTATGAATTTTCATCTTACGGTGGAAAAGCGGCAATTGGGATGCAACGATTTTATGCAATATATAAAGAGATTATTTACTAAAAGCTTATAAAATTTCACTTAGTATGAGACCTACTCCTTTTTCAAAATATTCTCTGTAAACACATATAAAAATATGCTTTTTACATGAATTTTCTTTGTTTTGATCATATTTCGTGACTTTCATCCTTGGCCACAATGTTTTGAACTAGCACCTCCGCCCAAGCAGGAGGCAGTTTTGCCGAATGATCCAGATCACCACCAAAATTTTATGGAATATAAGCTATGCTAAGACACAGCTTAGATAAAATTTTCATTAAACATAACCAAGAAACAGTAAACAAACGGAAATAATATATATAAACATAAAAGTCATGGAATACACGGAAATGACCTGTATATGTTTGTGTATCATATAGATAGTTTTATACTTCCCTGAATTTGTATATCTGTATTTCACGGAAGTGTTGGTGTGAAAGGTGGGTGTTTGCTCCGTAGCATTACAAGGCCTGGGACACGCCTCTAAAACACGTGTGCGCGGCACCTTCTTTCGCGTCCTGGCCTACGAGTGTGATATACACTGGCAAGGAGAACAATCATATTTCAGACCAGTATTATATGTTGTAGTACCCCATTAGGGCAACAATAGAGGGTAATAATAGGTAATTATATCATATACGTCTATTTCATATATGATTTGTTATCAGTACTGTCAAAAAAAAAAAAAAAAAATCACATTTCTGTAGTCTACACTTTTACGTGTCGCACACGCATTTGAAATGAATGTTATATGGCTTATTTTGTAGCCAAACAATAGATCTATGGCATGGTTCAATAAGAATTTACAATATTTTTATATCCTTTTCGTGAAAGTGAAATGTTTAAAACATGGCTCCTTTTATGATGTTCAAAATGTCGCCTAAGTAAAATAATTACACAAAAATGTAGGTCGAATTCGAAAAATATGCATCCATCATGCAACTGATGAAAGATTGTTCTGTTCAGATATGAAATCAGAATGACTATCCAATTATTACTCATTTATTTACTTTTTAGTTTAGAGAACTTTTTATAAATGGTCAATGTACGCCAAGAAACCCCTTAACTCGAGTGCAACCCCTTGTAGTTTACAAAAGCTGTAGCCCGTGTACTATTAGTTCGAAATAAGCGATTTATGATTCATTTTGTAGCTATTTGATAAATCTAGTGCTTGTTTCATTTTGTTTTGGCAATTTTTCCTGTGCTTCTTGGAACAGTGACAATTATTTTTAGTCTTTTTTTATGGTGTTTTGAGTCATCTACGGAAAATATTCACACACTAACGACAGTCATAATCGAAGAAAGATAGTAGTAATGGTAGTAGTGGTAGTAGCACCATTATCATTATCCACATTAGTTCTAGTATTATCATCAAAAAGTTTCGTTACTGCTGCTGTTATTATCTCTGGCATCGTTGGTATACAGTAAGCGTATCATGGTCATTAAAGGTATCATCATTGCTTTCATCTCCGTTTACTTTATTTTTAATGTGTAATTCAACGAAGGAGTGCTCGTATTAAAGAATGCTAAGTACTAGAAGAATGGACACAAACGCAATCTTTATTTTTATCCTCGCATCATGTTATCCATATTTATTCTTATTATTATCTCTGGTCCATTGCTCATTTCAGCTGCTCATTGCTACCGAGGGTTTCCGTCCGTCCTCTATGAAAGAGACCGGGTTCGGATTCAGCGACACAACGCGTCCGAATGCTCTCACTCTGGCTAATTATCCAGGCATTTGCGACCTCTTGCGAGCGCCGTGTGTGCGATATGGGAAGCGTGATAGTGGATCTGGATGGCCTGGCGAGATAGAGATAGAGAAGAAGAGTAGAGTAGGAAGAGTAGGAGGAGGAAGAAGAGGTAAAGTAAGATGTATGCAATATGAAAGAGGCAGATGAAGAAACAAGAGTTTTCGATTATTTGGAAAGTTAGATTTTTTTACACCTAAAATGAAAAGAACAAATAACTGATTGTAATAAAATGACACTTCTTTTCGTAATTAGATGATTAGATTTTTTTCTTGTCTTGAGATTTTCGTAATGTGAATAGAGATTAGATTCCGAAATGCGGAAATGATCAGAAGAAATAAGTACATATACTATTAGACGTCTGGAAGATTTATGTTGCCAGATGGTAGGGAAAGTGACAATGCAATTAATGGAAAAAATAAGCCCGTCATTGCAAGTATACTCTTGCAGTACTAGTAGGATTATCACACACAACGATGGTAAGGGATTCATGGATTCATTAACATAAATCTTTGTTCGTCTCCGAAGAATTATATAAATGCGCGTGACAATTTTCAGAATATTTAATTAATGCAAGGATACCAGTTCATTCTGAGAAAGTTAATTATGATGACAGAACTGCTTGACTCCTGTTCATTAATAGAACGAACATATATGAATTAGAAACGAGAGAAAGTCGGAAGATAAAAAACATCTGAACACGAAGCTTGAAAGAGCAAAAGAGAAAATGATGCTGAAACAACAACAGCGATGAACAGCAACAGCAGCATGTAGGCCATCAACAGCTCTACAGCCGTGTTAGAATGAAATGGAAGCTGCCAAGGAGAAATATTCTTGCAACGGCAGGGAGGAGGGTAGGGGGGGGGAGGAGGACGGGGAGAAGGGGTTCGTCAGGGAGGGGGTGGGGTATGGGGGGAGGGAGAGGGGGAAGGATTACGTCCCGGTGTGAAACTATTGAAAAACTTCTGGCCCGGCTTCACAGCTGACTTCGCTTGTGTTATGGTCACGAGTTGGCGCTGCTCTCGCCCTGTCCTATTTCTTATTATCTTTCTCGTGTTTATTTT
>NC_091570.1:6776020-6788520 GCF_042767895.1 Penaeus vannamei
ATTATAATACTATTATCGTTATAATTATCATTGTTATCATTCTGTCATCATTATCAATATAGATTTCTGTGATATTGTTCATTATTATTAATGTTATTACTGTTATTCCTGTTACTATTATTACTATTCGTCTCACTTTTTTCGTTAATATTATCATCATGATTATCATCCTTATAATTACTGATATCATCAATATTATCATTATTATCGAAATTATTGTGAACATGATTATCATTATCGTTATAATAATAATAATAATAATAATAATAATAATAATAATAATAAAAAGAATAAAAATAATAATAATGATAAATGTCATTTTCATTCATGTCCTTGTTATAATCAGTATCACCTTTTATATATATATATATATATATATATATATATATATATATATATATATATATATATATATATATATATATATATATATAATATAATATAATAATATGCTCACTGCCATTATTAACATTATCATTATAAGTTTCATTATTATCATAATTCTTATTACCATTTTTGTTGTTACATCATTATTGTTGTTACTATTACTATCATTATTACAATCATTGTTATTATTATTATTGAATATTATTGCTATTATAATTTTTGTTTTCATTATCATTGTTTTCATCAGTAACACTATATTCAACATCATTCATATAATGATATATTGTTTTATTTCAAGGGCTAATGGCATAAATATAAATATTCTATAAAATCAAACATATTCAAATGAGGCACGTCGGGACCGTAGACTATCATACGTGTGTATTTTCTACCACTCGCATATATATTTGAATTATAAACTAATTGAGTCAATGATAGTTTGTTTTTATTTCTCTTTCTCCAGAAGTGTGTATATGTATCGTTACTTCATTATTATAATAGTTATTATTATATCTATCACTACAGATATCAATTTTATAAGTATTATTATTGGTAGCAGTAGCTTTAATGTGATTACCATGATTGCCACTACGGTTATTGTCATTAATGTAATTACGATTATAATTTTCATCACAGCTAATACCATTGTTATTGCTCGCATTACCATAATCATTGCCACTATTATTACTATTGTTATAATTATCATTGTTATATTTATTATCAATACAACCATTATCCCAATTATTGTTATTATCAATGTTATTATTGCTTTATTATTTATTATTAACATTTTCATTGTCATTGTTCTTACTATCATTATTATCATTAGTTATATTGCTATCATTATTATTATTATTATTACTGTTATCAGCCTCATGATATAGTGCCATTAGTATTGTTGGTATTATTATTGATTTTAGCTACATATTCTTCATCTTTATATTGTTAATATTATCATTATCACTATTATTATTATCCTCCTCATCATCATTATTACTATCAATGTTATTATACTTTCATCCTAATTCTTTTTATAAATATAAGATAGAACGTAAGTAGTTACAGTTGGATTTTACTGTTACCTTTATTATTTTCATTATTATCAATATAATCAATATATTAGGTTTCTTATATTGTCATTTTTGTTATGATAATCAATCATTATCATTATTTTGATTATCATAATCATAATGATGATGAATATCGTTTTTGATATTACTGTACTGAATTTTAACTATTTTTGTTATCATAATATTTATCATTATCATTATCATGATTATTATCATAATAATCAGTCTCAGTATTATTATTGTTAGCATCATTACCAATGTTATTTAAATCATTGTCAGTGTTATTATCCTCATTGTTATTTTATTATCAATTTTGTTATTTTATCATTATATTTCTTATCATCATTCCTACTATTGTCATTACTATTATTATTGCCATTGTTATTATATTATTATCGTTATTATTGTTATAATTATTATCATTACTAGTATCGATATTACTGTCTTTATTATCAACATCATTATTAATATTTTTATTATCAACATCATTATTAATATTCTTATTATCATTATCATTATTACTATCACTGGTAGACCTCAGTTTATTACTGGAATTATCGCTTCCATTACAATCATAACTATTGGTGCTATTATCATTGCTGTCATCTTTTTAATCATTATTACTGTTAGTGGTAATATTTGTGATAACTAGTGAAATATTATAATTATCATTATTACCACGATAATTATTAGAGCTGTTCATGTTCTCGTCAAAGTTTATATATATATATATATATATATATATATATATATATATATATATATATATATATATATATATATATATATATATATATATATATATATATATATATTACTATAGTTTGTCGCATTCTTTTTGTCCCTAGTAAGGGAGAGTTAATCAGCACTATCACGTGCATCTTTTTATGTATATCACTAGCATTAGTAATTCCCTTTTTTTATTCGACACATACTTATTCTTTAGAAATTATCCCCTCTCTCGCTCTCTCTTTCATTCACTCACTCCTTATTCACCTCCTTCTGTCTGTCTCTTTATTTATCTATCGCTCTATCTTAGTTTCGATCTCCCTCTGTCTATCTAACCATCTGTTTCTTTGTATCTTTCTGTATCTTTGTACCTGTTTCTCTCTCATACTAACTTTCACTCTTCTCTCTCTCTCTCTCTGTACCTGTATCTCTCTCATACTCTCTCTTTTACTCTTCTCTCTCTCTCTCTCTCTCTTTTACTCTTCTCTCTTTCTCTCTTCCTCTCTCTCCCTCTTTCTCTCTCTCTCTGTCTGTCTGTCTCTCTCTCACACACACACATACTCCTTCGCTCTATAAATGTATATTCATGCATACTTCCAACTGTGTATTTGCGCGACTGATGCTGGAGCTGGTTGCGTGCGTGTTTAAGTATCTTCCCATCTCTATCTGACTACCTATATATCTTCCTATCTAATATTATCGGTATGTTTTATGTTCTTTTTCCTCTCCCCTGCTTGCCTCCCCCTCGAAAGCTTTTTTTCCCGTTAATTGAACATCCCGTCCCTTGTGTATCTGACTCGATGCACTTTTCTCGACATATATAAAGTTCGCGGACGTCTTGATATATAAACTCATCCCAGAGACTGTCCTTCTCTGCTCTCGGAAGCTTTTCCTAATATTGCTGATTTATGGCTCGGGAGGAAAATTGCTAATATAAAGAAATACGGCCAAACTTTGCCCCAGATGATAATGGATCCGCGGGAGCCGTCGCTATACGTCACCCCCGCGCGGCCGCAACTTTGTGACTGCGTGACGGCGGCGGGGGGGCGGGGGTTGGGGGTGGGGAGGGGTGCTCTCATCCGGACCGCCCTTCATTAGGACGGTCGGGGCGCTCCGGGGAAGGCTCGTAAACCCGCTCCTGACGCCGACGCGCTTCATTTGTCGGCGTGTCGGCGCTCGGGACTCGCTAGAAGAGAAGGGGTTGGTGGGGTTAAGTGGGGTGGATTGCCTGGCTGGCTTGGGGAAGGGGCTGGAGGCGGAAAGGGGGATAAATATCATCAGGGGTTTTATTTGGAGGAAGGAGTAGATGGATTGAGGAAAAAGGAAGGGGTAGAGAAGAAAACGTGTGTGCAGGAAGGAAAGGTAGGAGAGGGAGAAGTGCAAAAGGGGACACGGTCAAGGGACGAGAAAACGGAAATGAAAGAGAGAGAGAGAGAGAGAGAGAGAGAGAGAGAGAGAGAGAGAGAGAGAGAGAGAGAGAGAGAGAGAGAGAGAGAGAGAGAGAAGGAGGAGGGGTTATGAGGGATTTCACACAGTGAGACTGATAGGGAGTATATGATAGGGGTGAGAGAAGAACCTAATGTAAAGGGAATAAATGCAGGAAAGGTAACTTAGGCAGAAAAGGGGGAAGGGAAAAGAAGAGCGTAGAAGAGGAGTTAATAAGTAGGGTAAAATGACCGAAGGCTGTAGTAGGGTCTTCGTAGAGTCCAAATCTAAGGGAATGTAACTTTTTTGTGGTCTTCCCGAAGGTTAATTTCTCGAGTGCTGCTTCATTCTCAGACGCCTTTGAAGAGGGAAGGCTCGACAGAAGGAAAGGGGAGAGAGAAGTATAAAGATGATGAAGGGTAGAGACTGAGAGGAAGAAGGAGGGACGGAAAGTGAATTCTGGGAAAGAGCAAGAAAAAAGGATTCTAGAGAGATAAATGAAAAAGAAAAAAAATATATATATACTGAAAGAAGAGGAAGAAACGGTAAATTCTCGAGACAGAATTAATAATAAAAAAAAAGTGAAAAGAGTTTCAGAATAAAATTGTCAAAAATGTATAATCATGTAGAGAAAACTACGAAAGAGAAATTAAAAATGAAAGAAAGAAAAAAGAAGAGAAACCGAGAAAGAGAAAGAAAATGCTGTAAGAATAATGAAAAAGAGAATAGGGAATTCGGTGGAGGAAATAGGGAAAGAGTGAAAAAAGTGAGTTCTAGGGAAACAAATAATAAAAGTGAAAAAAGAAAAAACAGAGAAGAGAGAGAAATCGTAAGAAGAAAGGGTGTATCTGAAGAAATGGATGAGAAATCGAACCGTGGAGGACAGTGAATGCAAGACAGGAACAGGAAGGAGAAGAAGGATTAGAGGAAAAATCGCGAATTCAGGTGAAAGGGAAAACGAAATGAAAATTTATTGAGGACAGGAATTATCAGGATGTCAAGATGTTTTTCCTTCTTCTTCTTCTTTTTCTTTTTTTTTCTTTCTTTTATCTACTCATTCTTAACTTTGTCTTAATGCCATTAATCAATGTTATATGAAAGAATTATAGTTGTTGCCTTAATTTTTCTTACGGATGTTTTTCAGTTTACTTAATGGTCTTAAAAAAAACAAAAAACAAAAAAACAATACATTGGCTTCTTTTTCTTGTACCGGTCCATCTCTCTTACTCTTGATTTTCAATTCCTGTCTCCCTCCCATAACCAATGGAAGGATATCTTTAGATACGAAAAGGACCCCCCCCCCACCCGCCTCTCTCTCCACCCATCCATCCAACCAGCCAACAATATGCCAGAACCCCTACACCCTTTCTTTCTGCACACACACACAGACATACATACACACACAGACATACACACACCCATACACCCACACACACACACAGACGCACACACACACACACACACACAAACACACACACACACACATACAGACGCACACACACACACACATACACACACACACACACACACACACAAACACACACACGTACACACACACACACACATACACGTACACACACACACACACTTACGCACACACGCACACGTACGCACACAGACCCATAAAGATCGTGCCGCTTATCTTAATAAACGTCAGACATCCAACTCTGCGCTGAATGCCATCGTTCACTCGGAAGAGGCATCCGATTCTCCTTTGTTTACATTCCTGTTTTTTTTTCTTAGTTTCTCACTGTTTATTCCTTGGTTACTTTTCCTTAGTGTCTTTATTTGTTCTTTTTTTTTTGTTACTGATTTCTCTGTTTTTCTCTCTCTTTCTCTTTCATTCTCTCTCTTTCTTTCATCCTCTCTCTCTCTCTTTCTATCAATCTTTCTCTCTCACTATCAATCTATCTCTTTCTCTCTCCTTCTCATTCCTCCCTCCCTCCCTTTCATTCCCTCCTTCTCTTTCTCTCTCTACCCATCTATGACAACTTCCGTAACTAGAATAACTATAAGAAAAGAGAAAAGAAAAAAAATAATAGGATGACAGATACACAAGGTAGGAAAATATAAACTTTAATGTATGCCAGCCAACAAATCATATACAATTCCACAGGTGCAGAACAATAAATTTGACTCCATTAACCGCAAGAACGGGGAGAGAGTTGAGGAAGATTTATAAAGGCAGTTTGGAACAGAAAGAGCCTTGACTTTTTTTTTTCTTTTTCTTTTTCTGGTTTTGCGCCCGAAGGTTGTTGCGGAAAGGAGAGACAGAGGAAGAGCAGAGAGGGGATAGATAAATGGAGGGATAGATTGATTGAGAGATAGATATATAGATAGATGGAGAGATAGAGAGAGAGAGATAGATAAATAGATAGATAGATAGATAGATAGATAGATAGATAGATAGATAGATAGATAGAGAGAGAGAGAGAGAGATGAGAAGTAGAAGAAACAAAAGATAGATGAAAAGATAGTGGGAGAGATGGTAGGAGGGAAGGAGACAGAAAGGAGACTGAGGGGGCGGAGAGAGAGTGAGATGAGAGGGAGAAAGGAGAGAGATAGACAGATAGAGATAGATAGATAGATAGACTGATATATATATATATATATATATATATATATATATATATATATATATATATATATATATATATATATATATATATATATAAAGAGAGAGAGAGAGAGAGAGAGAGAGAGACAGAGAGAGAGAGGGAGAGAGAGAGAGAGAGAGTGAGAGAGAGAGAGAGAGAGAAGGAAAAATGTATGTGTGTGTGTGTTTGTGTGTGTGTGTGTGTGTGTACGTGTGTGTGCGTGTGAGTCTGTGTGTTTGTGTGTGTTTGTGTTTGTGTGTGTGTGTTTGTGTGTGTGTGTTTGTGTGTGTGTGTGCATATCTATACTGTATATACATATAAATACATACATACATACATACATACACACACACACACACACACACACACACACACACACACACACACACACACACATATATATATATATATATATATATATATATATATATATATATATATATATATATATATATATATATACATAAATAGAGAAAGAGAGAAAGAGAGAGTCAAAGAGAAAGAGAGTACGCAAGCACGTAGGAAATAATCAAAGCGCAATTCATACAACTAGATCGTAGTACAATAAACACAGAGCTAAAACATCCGGCCAAGATGATATTTACACTAAACAGATAAAATCTAGCCATAAACTGCATTCTCGAATTCGAATATGCTAAGACGTTTACAGAAAAACCTGAACTTGCGTTGGTGATGTATACGGGTTTCCTTAGTATAGGAACCCCCTTGTAATATGCTGAGATAGGGCTGCACTTACCAAAATATATAAATATATCTCCAAATTTGCTTACATACGGTGGCTCAAATTCTTCAAAGGGGAAAACATATGGCTTTTAATATCTTTTTAAATACATTTTCAAACAAATATATATTTATAATATGCTTTTCATCTTTAGATAATACACACGTATAAAACCGTCTGGTGATAAGTTGCTTTGAGGAGGAACAGCTCGCGTGGACAGGTGCGGAGGCAAGGAATTCTTTCAGAATGACGGTGCTATTAAAAAGGGATTTAGGGTGAAAAATAACGGGTTCGACCACGGAAGGGGTGGAATGTTTAGAAAAGGAGGATGAAGGATAATATATACAAAGAAAAAGAAAACTGAGGAACGTGGAATGTTTAGAAAAGGAGGATGAAGGATAATATATATAAAGAAAAAGAAAACTGAGGCAGGTGGAATGTTTAGAAAAGGAGGATGAAGGATAATATATATATAAAAGGAAACTGAGACAGGTGGAATGTTTAGAAAAGGAAAATGAAGGATAATATATATAAAGAAAAAGAAAACTGAAGCAGGTGGAATGTTTAGAAAAGGAGAATGAAAGATGATATATGTATAATAACAAACAGAGGCAGGTTGAATGTTTAGAAAGGGAAGATGAAGGATAATATATATAAAATAAAAACCTGAGACAGGTGGAATGTTTAAAAAAAGAGGATGAAGGATAATATATATAAAATTAAAAAAGAAAATGAGATAGGTGGAATGTTTAGAAAAGGAAAATGAAGGATAATATAAAAAAAGAAAATGAGATAGGTGGAATGTTTAGAAAAGGAGAATGAAGGATAATATATATAAAAAAGAAAACTGAGTCAGGTGGAATGATTAGAAAAGGAGAATGAAGGATTTTATAAAGTAGAAAAGAAAATGGAGACAAAGAAAAAAGTTCTGGTAGAGGAGAGATATAAAAGAGTGGGAACTGAGAAAGACGTGATGAATAAAGGAGATAAACAATACGGGATAGAATATGATGCTGGAGGGCGTGGCGTAAAGGGAGAAAAGAATAGGAAGAGAAGAAGATATAAAGGAAGTGAAGGATGAGGAGGACAAGAAGAAGAAGAAGCAGGAGTAGTAGCAGGAAGAAGGCGAAGAAATAGAAGGAAAAGAAAAAGAGAAGACAGAAAAGAAGTGGTAGATGAAGAAGAGGAAGAAAAAAAAATAACGCAGAAGACGAAGAGTGGAAAAGAAGAAGAACGAGGACTAATTTGAAGAAGAAGAATATAAGGAAGAGGAGACAGAATAGGAAAAGAAGTTAAAGGAATCACCCGACAACACAGTAGCGGAGCTTGTAAATGCCAGAGACGCGAACTTGACTACCAAGACAACAGAGTGTGGGAAGAGAAATATAACAAATTCATCCCTTTTTCACACGTCGGTCGAAGAGGCGGTTTATGACGACACACTGGTACTCGTGGGCTGACATTTGTTTTTTAATTGATGTGTAGTTGTGTATGTTTCAGTGTATTCGTAGTCGTGTGTATATGTATGTTCGTATGTGCTTGAAAGAAAAAATATTGAAAGGTATAAAGGAACCTAGAGAACAAGAAAGTTAAATAGACGGATGAACGAACGGATAGAGATATATGGATATATATATATATATATATATATATATATAGATAGATAGATAGATAGATAGATAGATAGATAGATAGATAGATAGAGAGAGAGAGAGAGAGAAAGAGAGAGAAAGAGAGAGAGAGAGTGAGAGAGAGAGAAGAGAGAAAGAGAGAGAGAGACGGAGAAAACACAAAGGGAAAACAGCGAAAAGGAAAAGAACATAAAACAAAAGCGATATCTCAAAGAACAACAGCTCCACAAGCTTATCCAAAGTCCTTGATGTTGAATGAAGCTGAACGTGTAAGGTTGAAAAGTGACTGCCAATAAGACGGTGTTAGAAGTAATTAAGAAGGCGATAAGTTACTCAGAATATCTTAAGTCAGGAAAGATAGGATTGTCTCGAGGGGAGATTCTTTTTTAAAGTCTTGAAGGGTTCTTGTGGTGAGTTAATATCAGCCTGTTGGGGTTGAGACCTGGACGCGTGTAAGTCGGTGTGTGTTTGACGTTGTGAATTAATTTGTCTGGTTGTTCATTTATCCATTTGACATGAAGGAGTTTGGATTTCGTTGCAGTGTTCATTGTGACTTGCAGCAACATGTATGGATGTGATTGAGATGTAGTTCGATGAAATATATTACTTGCTGTGATCAGATATTATTTCTTTATCTCTTTTTTTGTCTTCTTCTTCTTTGAAGGTCTGCGGATTTTGGTGTGTGAGCCTCTACTATTTAAAATGTTTAAAATCAAATATGTGTTACGTTTATTTAGATCGTGAATTGCATACGCGCGGCCTGTCTCCAAGCTCCGCTACTGCCGCCACGCTCCGCTACAGGGTAATTAACACAAACCGGGGAGCGTGAATGTACTGCATTTAATTACGACAAACACCCGAAGTGACCGGGCACTTGAGGGTGATTTTCCTGTTTAACCGAATGAATGGCCGAGGGGAGTTACTTCTTCCAAAACATACATTTTCTCTCTCTCTCTCTCTCTCTCTCTCTCTCTCTCTCTCTCTCTCTCTCTCTCTCTCTCTCTCTCTCTCTCTCTCTCTCTCTCCACTCCGAGCACATACACACAAGCACACACAGGAACGCACATGAGCTCACTCGAGAAGGTCTTGGCTGGAGACGAATCCCAAACAACATGGAGTCCATTAAACAGAACATGTATGGTGCATTACAAGTTAATTAGATAAATCGTGTGAATGGAAGTGAAATGAAAACGTTCGATCGACAACTCTCAACATTTAAAAATAGTTTACTTTACATCTACACTTTGTCAACGAAGCAGATAGACTGCTGAAGTGCGCATAAAGAACAGCCTGTTACAGGGTCTCCCGAGCAGAGGAGACGGCTCACCAAGGGCGCCTCTCGCTCGGGAACAGTCGGTATATAAAACTACAGTTTGGTTAAACGTTCAAGATACATTATACATATTTCCTTCTTCTTCTTTGTTTCTCGTCTTGTATACCACTGATTACAACGTAGAAAGCAACTTTGGTAAAATGTATTGTCTTCTGGAATGGTGATACCAAAACACAAAAACACTGACAGAAGCAATGCTAATAGACCTTGGCTCTTATGTACACAGAGTTACTTAACACGGGGCGTAAGGATACGGGGGGAGGGGTGGGGACAAGGGGAAGGGGGGGGGGGGAGTTGCAGAAGGAGATCCCCGTGTGTACATATGTTCCGTCGTCAGCTATTTGGTGTCTCAGTGAATATCTCCACCGAGCTCCTGATCGCCGTTGCTTCAGTATGGATAATGAACCTTAAGTCCTACTGGAATAAGCATCATAATTGTCTTGGCTCCTCGCGTAGCTGCGCACGGCTGCCAGTGTCTGACAGCGTAAACTGTACATTTGTCTTAATTACGTACGTATTCATAAGCTCCTCAAACGGCGATCGGGAAAATCAATAATGACCCTTGGATTTCTCGAGTCACAAGGCCCATTTCCCCGTCCGCTGGCGGCCCCGACCTCGCAGTGTTCATTGTACACTCACTCAAGATAAACAAGGCGCAGGCTGCCTCTGAAAGGGACTGCCGTCTGGCTTATTATACACTGCAATAGTTTTAGGTACTTGTGGAGCCTGGTTGCCACGCCCGGGGGAACGCACCCGGGGGAACGCACCCGAGGGAACGCACCCGGCGGCTATGCGATCTGCCTGCTTGCGTTTCGCCTAATGGCCTTTCAGCTTTTCTCTTTCTATATGTAATATATATATATATATATATATATATATATATATATATATATATATATATATATATATATATATATATATATATATATATGTACGTATACACACACACACACACACACACACACATACACACACACACACACACACACACACATATATATCCATAATATATATATATATATATATATATATATATATATATATATATATATATATATATATATATATATATATATATATGTACGTATACACATACACTCACACACACACACACACACACACACACACACACACACACACACACACACACACACACACATATATATGTATATATATATATATATATATATATATATATATATATATATATATATATATATATATATATATATATATATATATATATATATATATATATATATATATATATATATATATATATATATATATATATATATATATATATATATATATATATATATATATATATATATATATATATATATATATATATATATATACATATATATGTATATATGCAGTAATATATATCTTTATCTATATATACATATATTCATATATATATGTTAAATATATATATATATATATATATATATATATATATGTATATATATATATATATATATATATATACATATATATATATATATATATATATATATATATATATATATATATATATATATATATATATATATATATATATATATATATATATATATATATATATATATATATATATATATATATATATATACACACATGCATGTATATATACGTATATATACACATATATATATATATATATATATATATATATATATATATATATATATATATATATATATATATATATATATATATACATACACATATACATATATATATGCAGCAGTACTTAAATATCACTGTTGATATTTATACACTGATCCATTCGTATGTAACACAATGACTACAAATAATTTTCACCAAATCTTTAGCCCTAACCCCGCACACACATGAGTAGACTCGTCAGCGCCTACGACATGGCCTACTGCAGTCGTCCAAAAGGGCTTCACTGCCGAGCCTCTTCTTCCGGCCTCATGCTGCGCCGCCGGGATTCGCAAATTAACTATCTCATGTCACTACATTTGGTCGCGCGCCGTTTTAATGACCCTCTCCCCCCCACCCCCCACCTCCCTCCTCTACCCTCTCTTCACATCAGGTTCGGCCACGATTGATGGCCGGGAGGGAGGGAAGGAGGGAGGGGGGGGGTGTAGGGCGCTGTGGTGCCCGTGGAAGGGATGGGATAAAGCCTCTAGGTCGCGGTTTGGGATGGGGAGGGGTGGGCCTCCTCCCCCCTTCCCCTCCCTCAGTCCTCCCTCCTCCCTCTAGCGGAGTTACGACCTAATAGTGATACAAGGTGGGTGTGCGCTTGTCCTGTCCCTGCGCCCAATCCACTTCCCCCCCTCCTCCCCTCCCTTCCAAGCCCGGACAAAGGCCAATACTGGTGATGGCGGCCATGGAGGAAGAGGAGGGATGGCGGAGGAGAAGGAGAAGGAGGAGGAGAGGAGAAGGGGGCGAACAGGAGGGAGGTCGGATCTGGCCTGGTTAAACACACGCACAATCCCCGTCTCACACTGACTGGGGAAGCTGACAGCTGATTGGCGGCCGGAGTCTGGCCTCAACACTCCACTTTAAGACAAGAAGAGCCTTCCCTAGAAAAGCTTTCGAGGTTTTGCTTGT
>NC_091570.1:6811020-6813520 GCF_042767895.1 Penaeus vannamei
GGAGAGTCTCCGGGCTAGTCTGATTCATGGGTGATAGACAGGAATAGGAGATGAGTGCTATATGTTGCATAGGACAACAGGTGGATAGTGGGACATACTTATACAAGATGTAGTGTGGCGGAGAAGGACGTTGGTGAAAACAGAAAGTTAGGTTGGGATTGTACTATTACTGCTGCCAGTAATAGTAATGATTACGAGAGTGAAAATAATAAAACAAAATCACTTTTATAAAACTAATGAACCTACTAATCATAATAACAATAACAATAATAATTTTAATAAATAATAGTATTCATAATAATAATATTGATAATTACAATAATAATGACAAGGATAATAATAATAATAATAATAACATTGATGATAGCAATAACATCATTGATATGATAATGATATCAATAATAGCAGTAATGATGATAATCTAAATATTTATGATAATGATGACAATCATAATAATGATAACGATTATGATGACGGAGATAATAGTAAGGAAAATAATAATGAAATGGATGAAACTGATGATAATAATAATAATGGTGCTAACACTAATATGAATGATAACAAAAGCAATTGGAACAATAAGGATCATAATAATAATGATAATAATAACAGTAATAGTAGCAGTAGTCACGATAATGATAGTAAGGAAATAATAGTGATTATTATTACTATTTTTGTTATTATTATCATTATATATTTTTTTTGTTATTATAATTTTGATGATAATGCTAATGATTATCATATTCATTGTTATTGTTACCATTATCATTATGATTGTCATTCTTCTACTTAATATTTTATCATTATCATTATTAGCTTTATTATTGTTATCATTAATATCATTGCCATTATTAATATTATTATTATCAAAACCAATGATAATAATAACAATTACTGTTATTATTGTTATTATCATTATTATTATTGATATTATTACCATCACTGTCACCAAAAGCAATAATAATGATATTTTATTATCATTGTAGTTGTGGGTCGTATTTTTGTCATTACTTATTATTATTGTTGTTGTCTCAGCTGATATCATTATTATTATTATTATTGTCAGTAACATCCCTATTATTTCTATAATTACAAGTATTGTCATTGTTGAAATAATTATGATAATAGTTACACTAATAATAATGATAATAATAATAGTAATAATAATAATGATAATAATAATAATAATAATAATAATAATGATAATAACAAATAATGTTGATAACAATTGTGATAATAATGATGATAATAATAATCATCATTATGATAGTAATGATGATAATGATAATAACAAATAATGTTGATAACAATTGTGATAATAATGATGATGATAATAATAATCATCATAATAGTAATAATAATAATGATAATGATAATAATAATAATATTAGAAATAATAATAATAATAATAATAATAATAATAATGATAATAATAATAATAACAATAATAATAATAACAATGATAATAATAACAATATAAAATAATAAATGATAAACATTATGGCAGTTAAAAACTCTTCTTGATGGAAATGATAATGCTTTCCAATGAAACCGTTATCAACAATTTTAACAATAATGATGGAAATAGTAGTATTAAGGATATGATTATTGTTACTAATACTTCATTACAAAATCCTAATTAGCATAGAAACCAGCTATTTGAGCTTATGAAATTGAACATAGGGCAGATAATGCATTTGTATCCATTAAAAAAAAAAAAAAGAAAAGTGAAGAACTGTAATTAAAAAGATGGAAGAGAAAGTGTGGAAGAAGAGAAAGTGGATAACTGAAATGAGAAACCGGCAAAAAAACAAGAATAAGAGCGAAATGATGAAAGAGACGAAAGACCTTTCTTACACAATAACTTTGTTGCTCGCAGACGTGGCACCTGACAACTGTACTCCCGGGACTGTGTCGCCGAGGAGAAAGAGGGGAAGGGAAGGGGAAAGTGAGAGAGGGAAACGAGAGGAGAGGAAAGAGAGGGGAGCAAAGAAGTGGGAAGGGAAAGGAGAGAAATAGGAAACGAGAGAGGAGAGAGAAGGTAGCAGAGGTTGGGAAGGTGAGAGAGGGAAACGAGAGGAGAGGAGAGAAAGGGGAGAAAAGAAGTGGGAAGGGAAAGGCGAGAAAGCGAAACAAGAGAGGAGAGAGAAGGGAGCAGAGGTTGGGAAGGTGTGGGAGGGAAACGAGAGGAGAGGAGAAAAAGGGGAGCAAAGAAGTGGGAAGGGAAAGGAGAGAAATGGGAAACGAGAGAGGAGAGAGAAGGGAGCAGAGGTTGGGAAGGGAAGGGGAAAGTGTGAGAAGGAAACGAGAGGAGATGGGAAGGGAAAGGAGAGAAATGGGAGACGAGAGAGGAGAGAGAAGGGAGCAGAGGTTGGGAAGGGAAGGGGAAGGAGAGAGAGGGAAACGAGAGGAGAGGAGAGAAAGGGGAGCAAAGAAGTGGGAAGGGAAAGGCGAGAAAGGGAAACGAGAGAGGAGAGAGAAGGGAGTAGAGGTTGGGAAG
>NC_091570.1:6821020-6826020 GCF_042767895.1 Penaeus vannamei
CACCAGCGTTCTATCGCTCTTATGCTCGGGTAACAGCTAGTACTATTTTTAACCGTAAGGCTTTAACATGCAGAGTGGAAAATTTAGTTTCATACGCACGCCTTTTCTCAAGCCGCGCGTGTTGGGCAGGGAGACTGTCTCCTGCTTAAGTCACCACGTTTGATCTTTCTTCGCTTTCATGTATCTTGCTGGCTTTCTTAAAAGTGAGTCATACTGTCAACAAATATCCTCGAAATTGTTTTCCCATCCCGACACTCGTGCAGGTTCAAAGAAAGCAAAATTCATATCGCAAGTTAAGGCTCTCTAAGCGTTGAATAAAAAAAAAAAAAAAAAAAAAAAAAAACATAAAATGAAATGACAAGAAAAGGAAAAATATATCTTTTCTCCTGCTCTTGCCATTCCGCTTTAACTTTTGCTCTAAACGATTTGTTACAAAGATAATGAGTCGCCTTTTTCTGTCTTATCTCCTCACTAAATGCTCGCAAACTTTTCTCAACATGTTAGTTGCTTCACTTATACTCCGTGAACAGATTTCCTAGCGAGTAAGATGTCTGATTTTTTCCCCGTGTCCTCCTTTTTTTTTTCTCCCCCCTCCCCCCCTCCCTCCATCTTCCTCTCATCCTCGTAACCCAACTCTTTCCTTCATACCTCTCCTTGCTCTTCCCTTATTTTCTTTAAGCTTATTCCCTCTCCTTTCTTTTCCTATTTTTTTTTCTCAGCCTTTCTTACAATTCTCCTTCCTCTTCATCTTTTTCTGTTCTTTTTCTCTCTATCCTTTTACTCTCCAACTCGTTTCCTTGTACCATTTTATATCTTTCCCCCTTCTCTTCCCTTCCCTGCTAATTCCTCCCCCCCCCCATTCCCAGTTCCCCCATCCTACTTCATCCTTTCCCCTTTATCCTCTTTCCCTTTCTCTTACTCCTTACACCCAAACTATCCCTTCCCTCTTCTCCTTTACCCCCACCCTTCCCGCCTATTCCTCCTCCCCTTTATCTATCCACTGTCCCCTTCCCCCTTACATATCCCCCGTCCCTCTCCCCCTTACCTATCCCCCGTCCCTCTCCCCCTATCCCCGTCCACACCCGTCCATCAGCCGTAAACGTTGTCATCGTCTCGAGATTTTTCTTTACGAGAGCGCGAAGTCCGGGTGCGAGGAGCTCCGAGGGCCGAGCGAGAGGGTCGAGGCGGAGGAGACAAGCTATCCGTTTGATCATAAAGGGTAACTGCGCCATCAAGGGATTAAGGTATCACCCGCTGGAGGAAGACCTGCACTACATCACCCGCCGGAGTCGCCCGAGGCACCTCCTCCTCGTCTTCTTTTTCTTCCTCTTCCTCATTCTCCTCAAGCCTTATTTGTTTCCGTTTCCTGCTCTTCCTCCTCCTTGTTGTTGTTCTTCCTCACGTTACCTTCACCTCCTCCTATTACTCTTGCTCTCTTGCCTTACATCCTTGCCCTCCTTCTCCTCCCCGTGCCCAGGACTGAGACCGCAGCCCACTGACCGACCCCACGCCATCCAGTCGAGACCCTCCCCCTCCCTTTCTCTTTAAAGTCCCTTCCCACCCCACCCCCCTTCCCCATCCCTCCAAGCAGCCTCTTTCCTCTCCCTTTAGTGGTCTCTGAGAAGCATCTTTTAATTATAGGAGTAACGGGAGGGCGAAGGTGTCCCGGTATCCCCTTTGGCGGGGTTGAGGGTCATTGCGGGTGCTCGAGGGGCGGTTGTGATTGTATTGGGATGTATTGGGGTAGTTGGGATGGCAGCCGAAGCCCCATTGGTGGTTCTGGGGAAGAGCTTGGGAATGTTGACGTAATAGTTATGAAGAGGCGGCATGTTTTATGTGGTAGGATGATATTCATGACTTCCCGTTTGATAGCATCCTAAAGAACGCCAGTGACGATAACAGTACAAAGCATTGGGTTACGTTGGTAAATATATTCATTGTGATAGTGTTGACAGTGACGACGATGCTTAAGATAGTGAAAACACTATCCCTGTGGTGCAGCAGGAACGCTGGCAGTGGAAGAGGTCCCATGATGATGAGGTCCCACAACACGGGCGTGGGAGGGGCGCGTCCATTAGCCTCTGAGGAATGTGTTTTGCTGGAAAGGGAGGCCTGATGTCTAAAGACCTAGAAACGCCCACGTGAGGCTAGAAGTTCCTCATATACTAAGAGCAACTTGAAGCATTACGAGAGATGAGTAGTATTTTTATAACGTGATATACCGCATATATAGTGCGACCTCGCCGAGATAGTGAAATGTGGTGGGATAGAGCCGTAGACTTTTGGCATCGTTCGCTACATCGTATAAGAATTTTTTACTCCTTTCAAAACATTTCATCTTTGTCATTAATCCTAGGTTGTTGCTTTATGCGATGATTCACAGCCACTTCAAACCCTATAATGTCACCATTTCTCTTTAATGTGGGAAAAAGTTTGCGCCATAAAATGTTTCATATGAATAGCTCTCTTCATGAGCTATAATGTTATGAATCATTAATGTGTTTTTCTTTGCTCCTCTTTTTGAATGCCATACCATCATTCCCATCTCTCTATATAATTCCTGTTTTAAAGAAATCTATTTATCAGTAGTTGATATGTTTTCATTTGAGATTGGCAATCCACTCTGGGAGATTACCCAAGGTTGGTCTGCCTATATAATTGGTAATACGTGAGACACAACTGTTCTTCTTCAGGAGAGAGAAAAAGAGAGAGAGAGAGAGAGAGAGAGGGAGAGAGAGAGAGAGAGAGAGAGAGAGAGAGAGAGAGAGAGAGAGAGAGAGAGAGAGAGAGAGAGAGGGGTGGATGGAGGGAAGAAGAAGAAGAAGGAGAAGAAGAGAGAGAGAGAGAGACGAGGAATTGGAGGGAGAGAGGGAAGAAGAACGAGGAGATGGAGGGAGTGAGGGAATAAAAATAATAATAACCATAATAATAATAATAGAGAGAGAGAGAGATAGATAGATAGATAGATAGATAGATAGATAGATAGAGAGAGAGAGAGAGAGAGAGAGAGAGAGAGAGAGAGAGACGAGGAGATGAGGGAAGGAGGGAGGAAGAAGAAGAAAAAGAAGAGAGAGAGCAACATTCAGAGCACACACAGATCTCATTTGGTTTTACTCCCTTCTTTAGGACATATCTCTCACGGTCTTCCATCTTTTTACCTCCCTCCCTTTTCGCAGCTATCATCAGCTCTGTCTATCCTTCTCCGTGGCACCAGCGTGGCTTCCTAATCGTTCCGCCACAAAGGAACCTTCAAGGGCGTCAGTTCCTGCAGCCTTTTTCCGTCCCTTCAAGTCCCATGCATTCCCAGACCATCTTTACCTGGCCTCTCTTTGTCACACTCCCCTAACCATTCCTCTTGGTCTTTTTCTTTTTTTTTGTCTTCTTCTCCCTTCTTCCTCAGTTCTATAAATTTTATTTTACCACGAAGGCATTTCTCGTTCCTCCTCCATGACTATTCCAGGTCCTTGAACTTCATTCTTGTCATTCTTCTTGTTACTAGGTATTTTAAAGATATTACCATTAGCATCCCATTCACATACACCCACACACACACGCGCGCGCGCGCGTGTGTGTGTGTGCGCGTGTGGATGCATATATATATATATGTATGTGTGTCTGTGTGCATTTAAGTATAAGCATGTATATTTGTATGTATGTATGTATGTATGTATGTATGTATGTATGTATGTATGTATGTATGTATGTATGTATGTATGTATGTATGTATGTATGTATGCATGTATGTATTTATGTATGTATGTATGTATGTGTGTGTACGTACATAATACAAATGTATGTATATGTATGCTGTATACGTATTCATATGGCTGTATAAGTTCATACATGCACATACCCTTGTCTCAGTGCTCATTTTCTTGTTTACGATGCATTAATCTACGTGGCCTTTATTCTAAGAAACACAATAACACTTCCCAAATGAAATAAAAGTTAAAACCCTTCCAGCTCCATCTCGTATGCGTGTAAATTAATTCCTCTCTCTCTGTCTCTGTTATCCCCACTACCATCAATTCACTCTTCTTCCGTTCATTGATAGTTTCCTCCAGGAATATACATATCTGAACTCTTCATCCTGCTTACGAAATTCCCCCACTCTGTATCTTCTCCTGTCGCTCTGAAGGGTTGATTTATGCTTGGTTGTATATTTGCAACATTGCTTTATGCACTTCTATTTTGTGATCTTTTTTTTTCGTTTTCTCTCATTTATTTTTCTACGTGTTTTCATTTGCGGTTCTATATTGTGGAAATTATTTGGTTCTTTACCTAATATACGTAATTTCCCCTCGCCAAAATAGGATTATAATAAAAAATGTAATTATTTTCAAATTTAGTCATTTACGTAATTCACAACCGCATTAACGTGCTTTATATCATGCCAATGCATATAATACCCTCACAAATGAATGCTTTGTATTTTACTCACTTTCATGTCCACGTTTTCAATGGCTTTTAAAAAGATTTCTTCATTTCTTTCTTAGACTCTTTTCTTTCGTTACTTACACTTTAATATAATATCGGATACGGATATCGTTTGTTATTTTCTTTATATATATATATATATATATATATATATATATATATATATATATATATATATATATATATATATATATATATATATATATATATATATATCTTTTATTATCAATATGATTTATATTAAAATATCTGCACTTCTAACTACACATTAAAAATTCTTCGTTGCTATATACAACATACAATCTCCAAATTGATTTAATTAAATATTGTATCATAAATCATTATACTGCGTTGACAATGTTTATACGCATCTGTATAATGCGTTTACAATGGTTATATGCGCATAATTTTACTGGATCTATTAGAAAAAAATATTAAGTTTTCTAAATACTTAGCGCATACATGAACTCCATCGTAAATATAACATGCTTGTTAAACGTCCACATATTACCATTGTTTTGCTATTATTCTCCATACAAAGCACCTTGAGCATTTATCGAAAA
>NC_091570.1:6836020-6843520 GCF_042767895.1 Penaeus vannamei
TGTTTTATTACCATCATTATTATAATAGTGGTTATCATTGTAGTAGTTGCCATTGCTCTCAAAATAATTATTACTGTTATTATTATTATGATTATCAGTATGATCAATATCATTATCAACGTCATTATTATCACTGATAACATTTTATTATCATCATTATCATTATTATTATCATAATTATCATAATCATTATGACTACCTTTATGGTCATCATTATTATTATTATCATCAATATCATTATTACTTTTACTATTGTTATTACCATTATTGATATTATTGATATCATCATTGGCATCATGAGCAACTTTCTATCATTTTATCGGCATGTTTGTCGTGTATCCTCATCGTCTTAACTTAATTTCCATCATAATTTCAATCATTGTAATAATTATTTTTCGTCAATACGGCAAATGTTATTATCATTGTCATCATAATTAGTATTGATATCAATATTGGCATTAGCACTATTCTTACCGTGTTTGCGCTGTCATTAGTGTTACCATTGCAAACATCATTTGCAGGAATCCCGTTATTAACATGATTATCATTACTAATTTCAAGAGAATCTCACAAATGCCACCATATATCATTACTGTCATTGTTAATATCTTCCTCTCTCTTCTTTAATTATTCGCCGCTTTAGAATAATCTTTCACTTCCTATTTATTCAGTTTTTTACTTTTATTTCGTTCTTCCTTCGTTTCTCCTCAGTAAGCGAACTGGTAACACACGGCGAATTTCAGCTAATATTCGCATCGCGCGGGATTAGGTGCAATCTCTCCCCGTCGCGATGCCAGGTCAGGTGAGGTCGTAATTGGATCAGAGCGAGGCTCATGATGTGACCGCGGATGGCAGCGACGGGCGGGGTCAGAGGTCAGAGGGACTTCCGGTTTAGCTTTGGGGAGCTGGAAAGATATGCGTAAGAAAAGAAAAATAAATTTGATTGTTTGATGAACTAAGTTATACGATCTATTCACTTTTATCTTGTTACACGCGTATGATGTAAACAAGAAACCGTTAATCTCAAAATTGTTTCCTTAGCGATGCATGACTTGAAGAAATTAGGTCAGAGGTAGATAGAAGATATCCCTACAACCCCCCCCATTCGAACCTTACCCCACCCCCCCCCCCTTCTTGCTTCTCCCTGGCCGCCCAAGTGGACCTCAAAACCGGAAGAAACAGCGAAGTTAAAAAGCAACGTAACCGAGTGAAATGGACTTTTCCGACAGCAGTTAATAATTCAACCCTAGATTCTGGTGGAGGAAATGCCGGTGATTTTTTTAAATCCTCTTTTCTTATTGCTTGCGTTTCGTTTCTAAGTTCTTGCGTTTTGTTTCAGATCTATATATGAAGAAGGAAGAACGAAGAAATACGAAGAAAAAAATATAAAAAAGAGAATATCCAGAGAGAAGTTTCGCTCGCATATCACCAAGCTTTATATCATTCACTTGGGAATTTCTAAACTCGGCAAGTGTGGGGGATTGTGTATATATATCACGTGATTATCGGCTCATCATAACTCACCCGCACGACACCATTCGCTACACAACACTGGCGAGTCGGCGCTTGGATAAACAGCCCGGGTGTTAATCCATGAAATGCAACCGAAGGCAAAAGTCTCATTGGCCGAGTAATGGCGATAACTCGGCCCCATATTTTCCCACCGAGAATTCCGACAGGCCTGTAACTTTTCGGGGGGGGGGGGGGGGGGAGGGAGGGAAAAAAAGTTTAAATAAAGTGCGAGGTTCCGGATTTCAAATTTCGCGGTGACTGAGGAGAGTTCGGCTCAGTTCTGAAAAGTGAATGCATGAATCTCGGGCAGAGTTCAGGCCGAGAGGGAGGGAGGCCGTGCTATAAACCTGGGACGAAGGGGGCGCCGACTTCTGCCTCGTATTTCCAGGCTTAGATTTCTTCCCTTCCCACTCCCGCACTCCCCCTCCCCCCACTCCCTACCCACTACCCCTACCCTCCCGACCTCCCCCTTCTTCCCTTCCCACTCCCGCACTCCCCCTCCCCCTTCCCCCCTACCCACTACCCCTACCCCACTACCCTCCCGACCTCCCCCTTCTTCCCTTCCCACTCCCGCACTCCTCCTCCCCCCACTCCCTACCCACTAGCCTCCCGACCTCGCCGTTCTTCCCTTCCCATTCCCGCTAACCCCCCCTACCCACTACCCCTACCCCACTACCCTCCCGACCTCCCCTTTCTTCCCTTCCCACTCCCGCTACCCCCCACCCCTACCCACTACCCTCCCGACCTCTCCCTGTCTCGAAATCCCTCCCTTCCCCTCCCCTCCTCCCTCCCCCTTACCCCCCCTCCCCCATCGCCTTTTCCTTCCTCTCTCCCTCCTCATCATTTAATTTTCTTTCCACTGACTTCTATCTATCGTATTTCTTCTGGAAAATTCTAAGGAAGGACAATGAGGCAAATTGTGGCATTTTTTCTTTCAGATAATCTCTATGGATAACATTATCATTATTATCATCCTCATTATCATGTCAATATTATCACATTTATTTTTTTCTGTAAGCCTTAACATCAACATTATTAGTATCACTTACTCTAATGAGGATCAGTATCGTTTTATAGCTGATGGTATCTTGTAATTAATCGTATCAGCATTCTGAATATCATTATTATTATTATCACCTTAATTATCATCATAATTATTATTACTATTTGATTGTCATTACCGTCATCATCATTATTATTAATATTATCATTATACTTTCTTTTCATTATTGTTATCAATTTAATCATGACTATATTTTTTTTACTGCTATTATCATCATAATTATTATTATTATTATTATCATTATTATTATGTCATTATTATTACTTTTATCTTTATTATCATTCTCATTATAATTTCTGTTGATATTCTTTATATTATAAATTTTTAATTGACATTTATCATCTTGATTATTCTAATTTTCGTCATTATTATTATTATTATTAGTAGTAGTAGTAGTAGTAGTAGTAGTAGTAGTATGATTATTATTACATAACCACTATTTTTTCTTAGTTTTATTATTACTATTTTCATTATTATTGTTATTCTTTTTATTACTATTGTTGTTGCAATCATTAATACTAATACTATAATTGTTATCATCATTATCATCATCATAATGGTTATTATTGTATATTATTTACATTTTTTATCATAATTATTTTTATTATTATTATCATCATCCTTATCATTGTAGTTATCCATCTCATTAACAATTACATTACTGTTATCATTAACATCATTATAATTGTCTCAATAATTATTACCATTAGCATCCCTATTTACATTAATGTTATTCTTATTTTCATTAACATATGCGTTATTATTATTACTGTTGTTATTATTATTACTGTTATTATTATAATTATTACTATTATCATTTATTATTTCTAATGGTTATTATTATAATGATAAGTTTTTCTATTATCATTATCATCATTATCATGTTCATTATCATCATAATTATTGTTATTATCATGATCATTATGGTTATTACTATTGTTATTATTATATCATTACTACTATGATTATTATCATCATTCCTATTATTGTCATCCTCATCATCAATATCGTTATTCTTAAAAATACTAATATGAATGTCGTAAAATAAATTACTTCCATTTGATTGTGGTATTACTCTGTCATTATCATTACTATGAATATATTAACAATAATAACAAAAACAAAATAATGATAATAGCAATAATCAAATTCAGAAGACGGTATTGTTAGGAACAGCAAGGATTGTACGAAAAGTGCTTGAAATCTGATTTTGCTTGTTGCAATTTGATTTCAAGGTTACATCCAGTTTTTACTGTGAGTGCTGTATATATAATGATAATATTAATAATAATAACGATGGTTATAATGTTGATAATAATAATAATAAGGGAAATAATATTGATAATAGTAATAATAATAGTAATAATAATAATAATAATAATAATAATAATAATAATGATAATAATAATAATAATAATAAAAATGATAATGGTAATAATAATAATAATAATAATAATAATAATAATAGCAATAATAATAATAATAAAATAGTAACAACAACAACAACCACAACAACAACAATAATATTGACATTAATAATATAACAAAAACAATAATACTTATGATATAAAATGATAAAATAATAATAATTATGATAATAATAATGCTAAATAATAATAACAATTATGATAATAATGATGCTAAAATCATAATAATAATAATCATGATGATAATAATGATAAAATAATGATAATAATTCTCGTAATAAAATATCAATAATAACCATAAAAATGATGATGATAAAGATAATGATAACAGCAAAACCAGTAATGACTGGAATAAACAACAGTAATAATAATAATAATAATGATAATAATAATAATAATAATAATAATAATAATAATAATAATAATAATTTTGGTAATGATAAAGTATTGATAATAATTATAAAAATAATGAAAATAATAATGATAAAGATAAAAATAAAAACAATAACAAGAATGATAGTTATATAAAAATACTGGTAACAATAATAATAATGATGATAATATTCATTATAAAAATAACAATGGTGATGATGAAGAATATAATGATAATAGGAACAATAATGATGATGATGATGATAATAATAATAATAATAATGATAATAATAATAATAATAATAATAATAATAACAATAATAATAATAATGATAATAATAATAATAAAAATGATGATAATAATAATAGCAATAATAATAATAACAATAAAAATTATGATAATCGAAGAACAAAATATCAATAACAATGTTAATAACAGCATCACAACAACAACAATAACACTAGTAATGATAACGGTAAAATGACCAAGAATAATGATAACAATATATTGATGATTTTGATTTCTTTCATTATCATTATTATTATTATCATTATTATAATAATAATAATAATAATAATAATTATTATTATTATTATTATTATTATTACAATTATTATTATTGTTAAAATCATCATCAGTATCGTCAGTAGCGTTACTATCATTAATATTATTTTCATTATTGTTATTGCGGTTGTTCTTATCAGTATTTTATTGAAATTTATGCTTATTATTATCACTTTGATTACTAAATCACTATTATCTCTTTTAACAATATTTGTGTAGTTATAGTAATATCATTTTTATCATTAGTAATACTATTATCATTCCTACTAAACTTGCATTCTTACTATTATCATTTTTGTTATTATCCTTATTATTAGTAGTAGCAGTAGTACTAATATTATAATTTTATTCTACCCTTATTATTACCAATATCACTTATCATTACAGTCCTCGTTGTTTATATGTTATTTTGATCTGTTGTCATTATTTTATTTATTATCATCACTACTATCATTATTTTCACAATTACTGTTACTGCTACCACTACTCTTATGATTATGCTCGTTAATATTACCATCAATTTAAAATTAGCGTTAGTTACATAATCAGTGTTGGCTTCATTAGTTTTATCATTATCGTTATTTATTATGGTCATTTTAATATTAGTAACAATACTGATTGTAATAATGATAATAATAATAATGATGATGATAATAATGATAATAATGACAATGATAATAAAAAAATAAAAATGATAATAATAATAATAATAATGATAATAACATTAATAATAATGATAATAATAATAATAATAGTAATAATAGTAATGATAATAATAATAACAATACTACTACTGCTACTACTAATTATAAAAATAAAAATGACTATTATTATCATCATAATTATTATCATTATTGCTTTTATTATTAGTAGAAATATTATTATCATTAATTCTATAATCAGCATTATCATATTTCTTGCCGTCATTATCAACAACATTATCCTCATGAGTATTATTCTCATTATCTCCAATATACTATATACCAAGGCTCTTCAGATATATTATTACCATATACTTCAATATGCTTGTGTTAACTTTTGAGGCAGGTTTTCAATATGAAATCCCTAATAATCGTAAATTCAGTATTTTTTCCTACACAAAAATAAAATAGACTAAATGAGAAACACAATTTCGTATTTTTTATAAGCAGTTGAATAAGCCATGGGACTATAGGGGCAATAGATTTAACACCGGGCAACGTCGGATTACAGTATAACAACTCTGGATAGATGTACGAGCTCAGAGACTAATGTCGGGCAACTGGGAACAAGACACGCGCCAGTGCGT
Source organism: Penaeus vannamei (assembly GCF_042767895.1). Lineage (NCBI taxonomy): Eukaryota > Metazoa > Arthropoda > Malacostraca > Decapoda > Penaeidae > Penaeus > Penaeus vannamei. The sequence goes on from NC_091570.1 coordinate 6,842,248, forward strand.
ACGATAACTTACCGGCGGGAGGTACGATAACTTTCAGTTTGCAATTACAAAATGAAAAATATATATCACAGCTGCCAGGGGTACGATAAGAAAATCAGATCAACTGACTGTACACATATACACTCCTTCCAATATATATATAAGAAAAAAAAAATCACACTTATTAGACATTACTGAAAGGTCACTAAAGGGTGCGATATTTCAGAGGGAACAAGTGCTAACTCCAGCCCGAAACGACACGATCCGTAAATAAGTAAAGGAAGTTCAGAGACAGGGCAGGGCGACTCATGGACGACAGATAAACAGAGAGAAGGGAAACAACAGAATGACCTCAGGAAAACAGAGGAGGGAAAGCAGACAGTTCAAGTTCGACACACGGAAATAAATGAGAAATTAAAGGGAAATTCGTCATGTAAACGACAAATGTACAAAGAGAAGGGAAAAAAATGCAGACTCACTTCGCGAAAACGGAAGAGAGAGGGAATAATCATATAAATGCCAATTAAACACGGAAGAAAATCAGTAGCATCACCCCAAGAAACCAGAGATGGGAAAGCAAACAAGTTAAAATCAAACCTAAGAAAAAAAGACGAAAAAAGAGAAAGCAATAAGGAACGATCATGATATGATAGACCAAGAAACGTGTGGGAAACAGTACTTGCGAAAATAAAGGAGAAAAAGTAAAGACGCCAACTTAAACCTACGCAAATAAGAGACAAGACAAGGGAAATAAGGAAACGGTCGTTTTATAATCGTCAAAAACAAATAAGAAAGCAAAACAGCAGAATCACCTCACGAAATCAGAAAAGAGAAAGCAAAGAGGCAAAATTCAACCCACGTAGATAAATGGGAGAAAAAAAAGACGCGAAATAGAGAACGACAAAACATAGGAAACAAGGAAACACCAAATCAACAAGAAACAAGGAAACAGAGGAACGCCAAAAAAAAAAAGGAAACAGGGAATCAACAAGAAACAAGGAAACAGGGAAACAACAAATCAACAAGAAAAAGGAAACAGGGAAACACTAAATCAACAAGAAACAAGGAAACAGGGAAACACTAAATCAACAAGAAAAGGGAAACAGGGAAACACCAAATCAACAAGAAAAAGGAAACAGAGGAACGGTAAATCAACAAGAAAAAGGAAACAGGGAAACAGCATATCAACAAGAAACAATGAAACAGGGAATCAACAAGAAACAAGAAAACAGAGAAACGCTAAATCAACAAGAAACAAGGAAACAGGGAAACAACAAATCAACAAGAAAAAATG
>NC_091570.1:6858520-6863520 GCF_042767895.1 Penaeus vannamei
TGTAAGTAATCGGAATAGGATTTATGAGTGCATGCTTTGGTGCAAGCAAGGAAGAAGTGATTGGGGAGATAATGTATAGTTTCGATACAATTACAAAAAAAAAGAAGAAATGGCGATGAGAGTATGAGTCATGGGAATAAAAATGAGTGTGAGTCAAGGTGTAAAATCGAGTGTAGTTAATTGTCTGTATGAATGAAGAGGTAAAACAGTGGGTGGGAGAAAGTACAACAGAGTGAGCGAGGAGCAAAAGCATGAATGATGAATGCCTGACTGGAGAATTATCATCCTAAATGAAGAGAAAGAGCAGTGAGGAGGAATGAGGAGCAATAAAAGAGTGAGAGGCGATTGTAAGAGAGCTTGTAAGACCGTAATCAAGGAGTCAGCGAGGCGATTGTTTAACCATGGCGGTAAATGAGTGTTTATTGCTTGGGTTATTGATTCGCTGAGTAAATATGCAGACCCTATAAATAAAAGAGAGAGGAAGAAGAATGGAAAGGGAAGGTGGGGGGGGGGGGAAGGAAGAGAAGGGTCAAATGGGATAAAAAAGGAAAAACGTGGGAGAGAAAAATGTGGGAGAGAAAGACGATTACCTGACAGGCATCCAAAACACAAAACACAGTAGGAAGGAAAAATATATAACGTCACACACACAAACACGCAACCAACTTTTTTAAAAAAAAAAAAAAAAAAACAAAAAAAAAAATTTATATTATATTATTTTTTTAAAAAAAATTTTTTTTTTATAAAATAATAATAATAAATTTAAATTTTAAAATTTTATAATTAATTAAAATTTATTTTATTATTATATTAACATATAAAATTAACCCATAATTTTTAAAATTATTAAGGAAATTTATTTTAATTTTATTAAATATTTTTAAATTAATTTTGAATAAGAATTAAAAAAAAATTTTAAAAAAAAAAAAAAAAAAATTTAATTTTTAAAAAAAAAATTTTTTTATTAATTTTGGTGGTTTATTGGGGTTTTTTAAATTCAAAAAAACAAAATTCCCTTTTACCAACAAAACCAAAAAAACCAAAAATTTTTTTTTTTTTTTTTTTTTTTTTTTTTTTTTTTTTTTTTTTTTTTTTTTTTTTTTTTTTTTTTTTTTTTTTTTTTTTTTTTTTTTTTTTTTTTTTTTTTTTTTTTTTTTTTTTTTTTTTTTTTTTTTTTTTTTTTTTTTTTTTTTTTTTTTTTTTTTTTTTTTTTTTTTTTTTTTTTTTTTTTTTTTTTTTTTTTTTTTTTTTTTTTTTTTTTTTTTTTTTTTTTTTTTTTTTTTTTTTTTTTTTTTTTTTTTTTTTTTTTTTTTTTTTTTTTTTTTTTTTTTTTTTTTTTTTTTTTTTTTTTTTTTTTTTTTTTTTTTTTTTTTTTTTTTTTTTTTTTTTTTTTTTTTTTTTTTTTTTTTTTTTTTTTTTTTTTTTTTTTTTTTTTTTTTTTTTTTTTTTTTTTTTTTTTTTTTTTTTTTTTTTTTTTTTTTTTTTTTTTTTTTTTTTTTTTTTTTTTTTTTTTTTTTTTTTTTTTTTTTTTTTTTTTTTTTTTTTTTTTTTTTTTTTTTTTTTTTTTTTTTTTTTTTTTTTTTTTTTTTTTTTTTTTTTTTTTTTTTTTTTTTTTTTTTTTTTTTTTTTTTTTTTTTTTTTTTTTTTTTTTTTTTTTTTTTTTTTTTTTTTTTTTTTTTTTTTTTTTTTTTTTTTTTTTTTTTTTTTTTTTTTTTTTTTTTTTTTTTTTTTTTTTTTTTTTTTTTTTTTTTTTTTTTTTTTTTTTTACATTTTTTTTTTTTTGTTTTTTTTTTATTCTTTTTTTCTTTTTTTTTTTTTATATTTTTTTATATATATATATATATATATATATATATATATATATATATATATATATATATATAAGTAAATATATATATATATATATATATGTATATATATATATATATATATATATATATATATATATATAAGTAAATATATATATATATATATATATATATATATAAATATATATATATATATATATATATATATATATATATATATATATATATATATATATATATATATATATATATATATATATATATATATAAACAACATATCAATAAGGTCTGCTTCTCCCCAAACACCAACAGGAAAAGAAGAAAAATACTTTAACGCCCCAATAAAGAGGAGAGCATTAGCAGCCCCGACAGAGCCTCCTTCAGTAGGAAATGAATTGACGGGAGACGCTTTATTAGCCGAGCGGGAGAGAGAGAGAGAGAGAGAGAGAGAGAAGAGAGAGAGAGAGAGAGAGAGAGAGAGAGAGAGAGAGAGAGAGAGAGAGAGAGAGAGAGAGAGAGAGAGGAGACCCCCCCTGCATTTTTTTGTTGCGTTTGCTCTTAACATGGCTGTGGGTATTGTTTGTCTTTGTTGTCTTTGCTCTTGTTGTCATTAAGGTTATTCTAACTGTTGTTGTAATTGCAATCTACATTGTTGTGAATGTTATTTTCACTGATGTTTGATTTCGATGTTGCGTTGTTATGCTTTGTTATCCTTATCCTTATCATCATCATCTTCATCTCATCGTTATGGTCATCATATCATGTGTTTCTTGCTGTGACTTTTATCATGAATTTAAGAGTAATTTCCCCAGTCCTTTCTGTAAACCAATAGAGATGTCCGCGAGTGTCCGAGGGGAGTGCAGATAAAACCGGAAACGAGCTTATTGTGAAAATGTTAATCAAAACTTTATAAACCCGGTATGGGAGATCAGCGATTTTCTCCACCAGGCCTTGTGTTCTTGATCAGATGGCGGTTCTGGAGGAACGGCAGTCACTCAAGGGTTGTATAGATGAACCGTATTTATGTTGACAAATGTGGAAAGGTAGGCATGAGAGCGAATATCTTCACAATACAAGAGATGTATTTAACCGGTTTCGATTATATCTTATATCAGATATAATCGAAACCGGTTAAATATATCTCTTGTATCGTGAAAATATTCGTTCTCATTCATACCTTTCGACTGTATAAATAAACAAAGACATAATGATAGTTTTACCGATAAGGAAAAGAACTGGCCATAAGTATTCATCGCATGAAGCAGCGCAAACAAACGTAATACACTTTGACTGTGAAAGACCTTCAGTTGTCAAAAATCGTCACATGAACAGCGCAGGAATTCAAGAGAAGTAAAAAGAAAGAAAGAGAAAAAAGGAATGCCATTTCCTCCAATAAGATAGCCATCTATATGCAGAAATACTTTTGCTGTCGCTCACCAACAGCTGCAATGAACATGAGTAATTTATGATGTACTATCCTTAATGTAACGCTTCAATCAACGGCTTGACATATAAGTCACGACAGCAACTTAGCCCATTACGATCAGATTGCGATCTTATGTAATGCAGATAAATTCATTTTCTGCTCGAAAAGTATCAAAAGTCAACATGGCATCTCTGTGCATACGCTGTAATTGACCGGGTTTTTGACATTAAGCTTAAAAAAATACGACGTTTCGCAGACAAAGCGTGTATCTTTGAAACCAATGATAATCAATATAACCATATTTATTAAAGAATTCACTTCGAAATATCGGCAGCGTGAAGTAAACATGTGGAAATGGCAAACTTTCGGAAAAAAATGGCGTGATTTTTAATGACTGGGAATCCAAAGTTTGTTTCGTGTTTCAAAACAAAACCGAAGAAGGCGGTTTTTCAACAGCTTGAAATCGTTTACATATCGTTCCCGAAATGTAAAGGTCAAACTTGTCAAAAGTTTTGCTGTCACGGCTCAAGCTGTTACTATTATAGTTGTTATTGTGATCATTATTGTTGTTGTTGTTATTATTATTATTATGACGATGATGATGATAGTAATTGTGACTTATCATTACTTTCATTCATAATTTATTGCAGTTTATTTCATAACCATGAAGTGTCTACATTTATCAATAGCACAACTACAGACTTCTTTTCCAAATCCTGCCTACTTTTCGCCATTTTTCCTATCCACAAAATCGCAGACAAGCCCATGACCCCAAATTTTACGTAAGCATTGCCAATTCCTCAATAAACGTGGGTATGACTTTCCCGTCCTAATTCATGTAAGCAGGGCCCCCCACCCCCAACACACGTAAGCATACCCTCCACTCCCTACCCATAAATGCTGTTCCCCAACCCACGTAACAACACCCCATCCCCCAAACCCACGAGAGCTTGCTTCCTCTACCCACCCAACCCACGAAAGGATACCCCCCCACCCAAAAAAAAAAAAAAAAAAAAAAAAAAAACATAACTAACGCCCCCCTCCTCCCACCTGCAGTGACACCTCCCCCCCGTCCCCCCAAAAATCATAATTATGCCCCCCCCACAAAAAAAAAGATAATAAAATGAAATAACAATAATAATGATAATAATAACAACGCCTCCCCCCCCTAACTGCAGCGACCCTCCCCCCCCCAAAAAAAAAAAACTCTGCCTCCCTCCCCCAACCTGCAGCGACCTCTCCCCCCCCCCAAAAAAAAAAAAGAAAAAAACTCTTCCCCCCTCCCCCCTAACTGCAGCGACCCGCCCCCCCCCCCCAAAAAAAAAAAAAAAACTCCGCCCCTCCTCCCCCCAACCTGCAGTGACCTCCCCCCCTCCCACCCTCCCCAAGGCAGCCCCGCCGCTCCCCAAAGGAATCGCGGAGACAATTGAAAACTTGGGCCGCGTTCTCTCCTTAAGCCCGGCGCGCAGATCTGTTTCGGAGGACACGAGAAGGATGGCCGGCGCTCCCGTGTTATATTGTCTCCGAGTTGCGTGAAGGATGGGTCTCCCTTCAATCTTTCTTCGGTCCCTTTCTTTACTCATTTTTTTTCCGAAATTCCTTTCTTTATGTGTTTTGTTTTTGTTTTTTTTTATATGTAAATCCGTTTCAATTCAGTCTCTGTCTCTTTTTTTTCTCTTCCTCTCTCTCTCTCTCTCGTCTCTTTCTCTATCTCTCTCTTTCTCTCTCTCGCATCCTCTCGCGTCCTCTACCTCTCTCTCTCTCTC
>NC_091570.1:6881020-6891020 GCF_042767895.1 Penaeus vannamei
TATAATATCAATAATAGCAATAATAATAAAATGATAAGAACAATAAAAGTAATAATAACAGTTAACTATGATAATAATATTAGTGATAATAAAAATGATGATGATGATGAGGAGGAGGATAATGATAACAGTAATATTTTTATTAAAATTGCTACTAATAGCAGGAACAAGACTGAGTTTAATTATAATAATAATAATGGTAGTAGTAGTAATAGTAATAATAGTGCTATTGATAATGATAGCAATAATAATAATAATAATAATAATAATAATAATAATGATAATAATAATAATGATAATTATAAAAATAATAATAATAATAATAATAATAATAATATTATTATTATTATTATTATTATTATTATCATTATTATTATAATTATTATTATTACCTTTTTTATCATTATTATCATTATTAGCCATAATGATAATATCCTCATATTTACCCATAATGACAATCATAATAACAATAATAATTATAAAAACAATTAGCAATGTAATTAAACTAACAATGCAGGTCAGGACCATAGAAGCAACTGGAGTTTAACAAGGGCGAGAATACCTTTACATTATGCCGTAGTTACATTCACTGAAATTCGAAACACGGAGAACAAGAGAAAGAGAGTAACAAGAGATAAAGGAGGAAGAAAGAAGCATACCAAAAACATCTTAAAAGTGGCTTTTCTTAAGGGCTGAGGATTTAGTGAGCTGAGACTCGGATGAGCTGAACTCCAAGTAAGCTAAAGCCGTGTGAGATGAAGATTGGAAGAGCTGAGCATCGAGTGAGATGAGGATCAAGCTGAGCATCAAGCTAATAGGAATTCAAGTGAGCTGAGGATCAAGTGAGTTGAGGATCGAGTCAGTTGAGGATCGAGTCAGTTGAGGATCGAGTCAGCTGAGTCATAAGGAAGGAAGGAAGGCCGGAGATATTCACACTCAACCGCCATTGGGTTCGGCAGTTCATGGTAATGAATATGTTTTATGCGTTGCAATCATTATTGAAATAAACTACAATACCTGTTGCCGTGGAAACTAATTCTGAGTCTCATATGCTGTAAAATTTAACTGGAATGGTTTAACCAAATTACTATTGCATTGATATTTTGAGTTTACAGGGGCCAGAGATAATAAAAATATGCATGTATTTATTAAAACTTTGCAATTCCCTAAAGAATTATAGGTTTATTGCAGTTTACTTTGGGTTGTTCTGTGCTCGATATTGCCTTTGCAGTGTTGTTTTTCTGTTCAGTATTATTGCGTTTTGTGTGGAAACAAAATGATGAACGTGATTACTAGGACAAAAAAAGGACGTGATAATAATGATATAAGCGTAACTGTTGATGATTTTTTTTTCGTTATTGTTATTTTTATTACATGCAATGTGTACCGTTGCTAATAACCTCTGTTGGTGTTGATAACACTTGTAGTATTGACTTTGCTATGAATAACGTTGCAGGATTAATTTCATCTTGCGATACGCCAGAAGGGATTTCAGCAGGACTTACTGAAACCGAAGTGTTTGAAATGGAAATGAAATAAAATAAAAACATAAAAAAACAGAACCTATTGAAACCGAAGTGTTTGAAATGGAAATAAAATAAAAACATTAAAAACAGAACCTATTGAAACCAGAGTGTTTGAAATGGAAATGAAATAAAATAAAAACATTAAAAAAACAGAACCTATTGAAACCGAAGTGTTTGAAATTGAAATGAAATAAAATAAAAACATAAAAAACAGAACCTATTGAAACCAAAGTGTTTGAAATGGACATAAAATAATATCAAAACATTTAAAAAACAGAACCTATTGAAACCAAAGTGTTTGAAATGGAAATAAAATCAAATAAAAACATTTAAAAAACAGAACCTATTGAAACCAAAGTGTTTGAAATGGAAATAAAATCAAATAAAAACATTTAAAAAACAGAACCTATTGAAACCAAAGTGTTTGAAATGGAAATAAAATAAAATAAAAACATTAAAAAAACAGAACCTATTGAAACCAAAGTGTTTGAAATGGAAATAAAATAAAATAAAAACATTAAAAAAACAGAACCTATTGAAACCAAAGAGTTTGAAATGGAAATAAAATAAAATAAAAACATTAAAAAAACAGAACTTATTGAAACCAAAGAGTTTGAAATGGAAATTAAATAAAAGAAAAAAACCATAAAAAACATAACCTATTGAAACCAAAGAGTTTGGAATGGAAATAAAATAAAATAAAAACTTAAAAAAACAACCTATTGAAACCAAAGAGTTTGATATGGAAATAAAATAAAATAAAAACATTAAAAAAACAGAACTTATTGAAACCAAAGAGTTTGAAATGGAAATTAAATAAAAGAAAAAAACCATAAAAAACATAACCTATTGAAACCAAAGAGTTTGGAATGGAAATAAAATAAAATAAAAACTTAAAAAAACAACCTATTGAAACCAAAGTGTTTGATATGGAAATAAAATAAAATAAAAACATTAAAAAAACAGAACTTATTGAAACCAAAGAGTTTGAAATGGAAATTAAATAAAAGAAAAAAACCATAAAAAACATAACCTATTGAAACCAAAGAGTTTGGAATGGAAATAAAATAAAATAAAAACTTAAAAAAACAACCTATTGAAACCAAAGAGTTTGATATGGAAATAAAATAAAATAAAAACATTAAAAAAACAGAACTTATTGAAACCAAAGAGTTTGAAATGGAAATTAAATAAAAGAAAAAAAAAACATAAAAAACATAACCTATTGAAACCAAAGAGTTTGAAATGGAAATAAAATAAAAGAAAGAAAGACATAAAAAAACGAGGAAGACCGAAGGAGTCATCACCATCATCGGCCTCAGCGACTGTATGGTGAGAAAAGCCCTTTGGAAACGAGCAGCATCGTCACCACCAACGCATCACCGCCATAGCTAATACGGCCCTAATCGACATGATGCATTTATGAGCGTTTCTTATCTCCCCGGCTCCCTTCCCTTGGCCGGAAAATTCATTTTCCTTGCAAGATCCACATCAATGCTCCCTTGGCTTTGAGTCAGTCATGCATGAGGCTGTTGCACGAGAAAGGTTTCTGCAATGTTTACTGTTGCAAAATGAAAGCTTATCTTCCTTACATGGTTAAAAAGACGGATAAAGAGAGAGGGAAGGAGGTTAAGTGGGAGGGAGAGAGAGAGAGAGAGAGAGAGAGAGAGAGAGAGAGAGAGAGAGAGAGAGAGAGAGAGAGAGAGAGAGAGAGAGAGAGAGAGAGAGAGAGAGAGAGAAAGAGATCCATCCATCCGTCTCTCTCTCTCTCTCTCTCTCTCTCTCTCTCTCTCTCTCTCTCTCTCTCTCTCTCTCTCTCTCTCTCTCTCTCTCTCTCTCTAAATATATATATGTATATATATATATATATATATATATATATATATATATATATATATATATATATATATATATATATATATTTATTTATTTATATACAGTGAGAGAGAAATGAGAAGGGAAAAAAAGTGATGAGACGATGAACCGGGAAAATAATATGAAACTGGGGGAACAATAAAAGCTAGTATAAATTCCATGCAAACATTATTCAAGTGAAATGTACACACTGGCGGATGATAAAAAAAAGCACGACAACAATTGCAAACCAAAACCAAATAAAACATCAGCAACATAAAAGCAAGAAAAAAAAAATAGCAAAAACCCACCCCAGCTAAATCCATCTCCCGCACACAAACAGCCGAACAAACAAAGCCGGACACACACGGGCAGAAGCCGGGCATCTCAGGCGGAGATATAATATTTCACGGGCGTTCAGCATAAACATTATTTCTGACAAAGGCTTCACTGTTCTCAACAAACGCTTTTCGCGGCGTTTCTGGCAGGCGCCCCAATTTTACATATTAGATTTTGGTCTTGTTCATTAATCTTTGCCCGCCTTGCGACGCCCCTCCGTTGACGCCGAGGGACGAGAGGGGACGGTGAGGGGAGAGGGGAAGGAGAGAGGGGAAGGAGAGGGTTGAAGAGGGGGAGGGGAAGGGAAGGAGAGATTTGAAGGGAGGGGAGGGGAAGGAGAGGGTTGAAGAGGGAGAGGGGAGGGGAAGGAGAGATTTGAAGTGGGGATGGAAAGGGGAAGGAGAAGGGACCTAGAGAGGGAGGGGAAGGAGAGGGGATGTAGAGGGAAGGGGAAGGAGAGATTTGAAGGGAGGGGAGGGGAAGGAGAGGGTTGAAGAGGGAGAGGGGAGGGGAAGGAGAGATTTGAATTGGGGATGGAAAGGGGAAGGAGAAGGGATCTAGAGAGGGAAGGGAAGGAGAGGGTGGAAGAGGGGGAGGGGAAGGAGAGGGGATGTAGAGGGAAGGGGAAGGAGAGATTTGAAGAGGGGGAGGAAAGGGGAAGGAGAGATTTGAAGAGGGAGAGGGGAAGGAGAGGGGATGTAGAGAGGGAGGGGAAGGAGAGGAGAGGCGAAGGAGAGATTTGAAGAGGGGAGGAAAGGTGTAGGGAGGGGAGGGAAAGGGGAAGGAGAAGGGATATAGAGAGGGAGGGGAAGTAGAGATTTGAAGAGGGGGAAGGAGAAGGAGAGGGAGAGGATGAAAGGATGTAACGAGGATGACGGGGAGGGACGGAAACCAAAGCCATGGCGGAGATTGGAAAGGCGAGAGAGCTTAATGCAAGAGATAGATAGGTAGATGAATAGATAGAAAGGTGAAGATAGATAGCGAGAGAGGGGAGGGGGGGAGGGGGGATCGAGAACCAATAGCGTTCACTTCGAAGGATAAAAAAATCGAATACAGATTTCAATCCGGGAAAGAGTGAGATGTTTTCATTGGAATGTTTTCCTTTTTTTCACCATATAATCCTCCTTTTTAGCTGCTGTTGATATCAGTATTATCATCATCATCATCATCGTTGCCACCACCATCACCATTATCATTACTATTAAAATCTTTATTGTTGTTTCTGTTATTGTTATTGTTATTATCTTTATCATTACCATTAATATTAATATTAATATTAATATTAATATTAATATTAATATTATTATTATTATTATTATTATTATTATTATTATTATTATTATTATTATTATTATTATTAACTAATTTATTTTATAATCATCGCTTGATTTGCATAGTTATAAGCATTTTTAATCATTATCATTACTTTCATTATTACCAGGATTACTATCACCACCAGTATGATTTAGTGATCATTATTATCATTATTTTTACTATTGATATCATCATTATCCTAATTATTACTATTATCACTATTATTATTATCATTATTATTGTTGTTGTTGTCATTATTATTACTATTATTATTATCATTATTATTATCATTACTGTTATCATCATCATAATCATAATTTTTCTAATTACTACCGTTATAATAATTATTCTTATCATTATCATCATTATCATTTATAATATCATTATCATAAAAATTGCTATTATTATTACTTTTATTATTATCATGATTACTATTACCATTATCATCATTACTCTGACCCTTATCACGATTATCCTCATTATTCCCATGGCAATCTGAGTTGCAGGAAACAAGAGGAAGCTTAATGAGATAGTAACAACATTGCAAACGATGAAGGTGTGTTGATCAGGTGTTTTTGCAATAGCATTACTCTTGCTATGACCTGCAATACTGGAGCTGCACTGCAAACGAGGTCATATGTATCAGTGCCACAATTGCCAGTGAGATAGATTATGCGTTTTTGGATTCGTTATCCAGTTTTTTTACTAATTGTTCTTGTATTTAAAGACAGATTTCCTAATGACGAGGTTTAGAGAATCAAAAAAGGAAATGTGAATATATATACATATATATATATATATATATATATATATATATATATATATATATATATATATATATATATATATATATATATATAAGTATATAAATATATATACATATATATATATACATATATGATAATATGATATATATGTATATACATATAAATATGTATATTGTAATATAACATATATATATATATATATATATATATATATATATATATATATATATATATATATATATATATATATAATATATATATATATATATAATATATATATATATATATATATATATTTATATATATATATATATATATATATATATATATATATATATATATATATATATATATATATATATATATATATATATATATATATATATATATATACATACATATATATATATATATATATATATATATATATATATATGTATATATATATATATATATATATATATATATATATATATATATATATGTATATATATATATATAATATGCATATATACACAAATGCATTCTTTCTTCAAATCGCGCTGAACAGTGAACTGAATTTCAGCCTTTCCTGTTCTGCATGTTTTGGATATTCATATCTGAACGGTAAAACTGATAAATGAATAAGCCACATTCACATTCACCAGCGCAAAAATGTTTCGCCACAAAAAAGAAATGTACAAATATATAAAGAAAATCTTTGTTATCTCGCAGGCATATATGTGAAGGAATTTCATGCATTATGTACGAGTAAAACCTGGTATGATTAACACTTCAACCAGTGTTAGATTTTGTCTTTTTATATATGCACATAAATTTTTCGTTTTTTTTAAATAGATACACATGAGTTTACTTATGCATGAAATGAGGTCGTTATATGATTGCTATTTAAACAGACAAGCAAGGTTGAAACAGAATAGTATCAAGACTGAAAGCAAATCATTTGACAGACATTTGTTTGCCTGGTAGCAGTTCAGTCAATCAAAAACAGTTCAATTGGTTAACAGTATTTCACTTGACTGAGATGATTCATTTAATCAATAGCAATTCACTTTGGCAAAGTTTACAAGAAGGACAACAGCTCCGGGCGCCGGCGAAGGGCACGCCAGAGGGACGCCGTGAAAGCCACGCGAGGGAGCGGCCGCGTCCACCCGCCGTGGGCCGCCGCCGTCCCGCCGCCATGTGCTGGTCGCCGCCGCCGCCGCTGCCGCTACCGCCGCGCTTGCTGTGGAGAGCGCTAACCCGATAATAGAGGCATGAAATTAAATTAGCCGGTAAAACTGAATTTGGGTTTTGAACAAACTGCAATCAACAATGTGCGTGGATTGAAAAGTCAGTTCACTCTTTTGATATTCTGATCACTGAATGAAAAAAGAGAGAGAGAAAAAATGCGAGCGCTTGCGTAGCATATGCACAAATGTTCCTGCTGTAACTAAAGAGTAAAGTCATTGATTCAAACATACTGTTCCGTAAATAAATCCATAGGCATCACTCTGCGCGCATAACGCCAATTTCTGCTTTGGATTTTCGGTCATCATTCTCCCCGCTATTTTCCGTATGTCTGTGTGTCAGTCAGGGATTCCCAGGTTTATTTATCTTTTTGCCCCCAAATATCCGTCGCTGTCAACATGTACCGGGCATGGGAGAAAGAATGAGAGAAACATACAAACTCTGAATTATCTATATTCATGAGAACACACGCACACACACACACACACACACACACACACACACACACACACACACACACACACACACACACACACACACACGCACGCTCGCACACACACACAAACACATACATACACACACACACACACACACACACACACACACACACACACACACACACACACACACACACACACACACACGCATATATAGATAGATAGATAGATAGATGGATATATGTGTGTGTGTGAGAGAGAGATTGACATGTCACTCTTTACAAAAAGCCTTGGGTAATCCCACATAAGCCTTGTCACAACATCTTTATACCGTAAGTTATCACGCAAAATTTCCTCCTAAGATCCCTGAAATTTTCGCTTCCGTCGAGATTTGCCTTCAGTTATAAATCACAAGATGAATTTCTGAAAGATGGTGCTTTAGAGTTCTCCTGGGAAGAGATGTGTATAAAGACATATTTGTATTTTATTGAAGATAGATAAAACTGTAGGACTTTTGCTAATAGATAAACGAACATCCTAATAGATAAACGAACATCCTAATAGATAAACGAAGATTTCCATTATAACCGAAGTGTAGTCATTGGTTTAAAACACATCTTTCCGTACATATAAAACACGTACATATATAATCATATACACTATGAGGAAGGGTTTTTGTTCCATGGTATGTAAAGGCTTACCTTTTGGTAAGTTTTCGTTATAAATGCTAATAACAGAAGTTGAGCAAATACTGCATTCTTCTTTGCTCTTTATTTCATTTTCATTCTCTATTTTCGTTTGTTTCTTTCATCTTTCTTTCTCTCTTTCCTTTTCTTTATATTTTGTACCGTTATTGAAAAGCCCATTATTGGAGACATTATATTTTTTTCTCGTTTTTTGTGACTTTACCTCATTTAACTAATCTTATCTTATTTTCTCTCTGTACCTTATTTATAATATAGTGAGTTACACATAAACATAAACAAACAAGTACTTTCCAAGGTTCCAGTAATATCACAAAAAAAAAACAAAAAAACATGTGCAGTCGGTGGGTCGTCTTTAAGCCTTATTTATCTAGGTACTTATTTATCTAGATGTTTATTAATTTCTTTATTTGTTTATATAATTATCTATCTATCTATTCATTAATTCATTATTTATTTCCTCTCCAAAATACTGGCTCCTTGGGGACATGCTTTCATTAGAAAACTTTTAGCACTTAAGTAGCTTTTAATATCCCATGGACCATACTTCATGGCCAAACAGATATCATAGAGAGCTGGTTCAAAATCGATAAAGTATTGTTAGTTTATAACGGGTGCCCCTTATACTATTTCATATCTCCTTTTCCAGTGTCATGGAGATATACCTGCAATGTCAGATATATCGTACCTTCTCTCGGGTCTGTTTAATATACTTCTTGGTCTACTTGTTATATCAATAGTCATTACCTTTTTAACTAATCCCTCACATGCCTTATCTGACATATGCGTAAGATAACTGTTCTTATCACGAAAATAGGAAATGGATTTCTTTGTGTCTACATTATCATTGTGTCAGCTCAAGTTAAGGTTATAGTTATGTTTATGATTATAAAATTTCCTGTCATTTTTAATATTATATAGAGGGTTTAGTATTATCTCATTACTTTTCATCATCATTGTTGCAGCTCCGATCATCATCACCAATACCACCACCATCACCATTATCATCTGTAAAAGTGTTATCAGTATTATCAAATTTAAAGGTTTAAGGCACGGTCACACGAGCAAAACGTTTTATCCGTGATATGACCCGCCATTCGATGTGACCCTGTGGACCATTTCCCAACTTTCTGGTCACCGGGCGGGCTGAACCATCGTCCATCCGCGCAGTTTTAGCGATAAACATGGCGCGTACTGTTGCCTGTCCCTCCTCGCAGGTTATTTGTCATCTGCTGCAGAAGTGGAGGCTCAGCGATTACTGAAACGACGGGTGTGGGTGCGTTCGTTGTGGCTGAGAAAAAAAATGGTGAAGGTTTGTATGATAATCTGCCAGAGGAGCTTCTTCTGGAGGATGAATATAGGTAAGATCCTTTGAGGAGCTTGGAAGATACGTGTTTGTAAATAATGATGACGTCACGGATACTTACTTTCAAATGGATTTCCGTGTAAAAAATAACAATTTAAAAAATATAACGATATAGAATCCAATATCAAATTGAAAATCCTATTAATTGAAATTTATCTGATTATTAATGTTTGTGTAATTGGCTCTTTTTAGCTTTCATTTCTATTCTATTTATTTATTTATTTATTTTTAGCAATCTAAAGACACTCTAGTCCTGCCCACTTCACCGACTTCCAAACGACACACATCGTCTATTTCGGACCAAGCAGAAGCGAATTCCGACGATGAGGGAAGTGTAAAAGTTGAAGCTACCTCCAACACGTCGTCGAAAAAACCGTTCGTGTGACAGGCCCTTTATATACCAGTCCTATATTTTTAGCGTTTCCCTAATTAATCATTATGGATCCGGGATTACACTGACTCT
>NC_091570.1:6896020-6898520 GCF_042767895.1 Penaeus vannamei
ATAAAAGTAAAGGGAAAACAAGAATAAGGACAAGAAATATGTAAACGAAGAATAAGAAAGAATACAGAAGTGAGAGTCGAAAGAAAAAGAAAGAGACAATACAAAGAAAAGAAATAGAAATAAAAGAATAAGAAAGAATACAGAAGAAAGAGTCGAGAGAAAAAGAAAAAGAAAGATGCAAAGAAAAGAAATAGAAATAAAAGAATAAGAAAGAATACAGAAGAAAGAGGAGAAAGAAAAAGAAAGAGACAATGCAAAGAAAAGAAATAGAAATAAGAGACCAAGAAAGAATACAGAAGAAAGAATCGAAAGAAAAAGAAAGAGAAAATGCAAAGAAAAGAAACAGAAATAAAAGAACAAGAAAGAATCGAAAGAAAAAGAAAGAGACAATGCAAAGAAAAGAAATAGAAATAAAAGAACAACAAAGAATACAGAAGAAAGAATCGAAAGAAACCGAAAACAAAAAATACCTCCCCCCCTCAAAAAAAAAAAAAAAAAAAAAAAAAAGAAATAAAAAATAAGCAGGAAACGAACCACACACGTCTCCTCTCTGTGTCCATTGTCTCTGCCGCCAATGCTTCACCTTCCACGACGCATGCTGGCAAGAAGGGGGAATAGGCCTTCGGTGCGGTAATTGATGTTAATGACCACAGCCGAGGACCCTATAATCAGCGCCCATAACACAGCGCTTCACTCGCCGCCCCGGACATTGATAGGGACCAGGAAGGGGCAGGTTTGATCAGCACTTTATTATTTATTATTATTATTATTATTATTTTGCTCTCCTTCCTTCTCCTCCTTCGTCTCCTCCTTCTTTTTTCTCCTCCTTCTTCTTATTATTATTGTTATTATTATTTTTCATCTTTTCATCCTTTTCCTCTTTCTCCTTCTCCTTCTCCTTTTTCTCCTCCTCTTCTTCCTCATCCTCCTCTCTTTGATAATTGAATAATTGATTTTTTTGATAATTGAATAATAAAAAAAATTGATAACTCAATAATGGATTTTTTTTTATTATTGAATATTTGATTTTTTTATGATTGAATAATTTATTTTTTCATAATTGAATAATTGAAAATTTTGATAATTGATAATTGAAAGTATTATGTAAACACAAAAAAGCTAAATAAAAGGGGAAAAACATTATGCAAAAAAGGGCGATCTTCTGACATTCTGGGATGGAATAATAACTATAGAAAGGTGGTAAACGAAAAAGAAGAAGAAAAAAAAGTAATAAGAATTATTCAGTCATTTTCCTCAATATCAATTTAGAAAAAAAAATGAAGTAAAAAAAAATATATATACAGTAATGCTTTTTTCGATAATTTCTTCCTTTCTCTCCTTATCTTTTCCTCTTTCTTATGTTAATGAAATAAATGCCCTTGGTGTAGAGTAGAAAGACAAGTGATTCAATTAGCTTTGCCGGCTCTCGGGAGTCGAGGAGGAGGGGGGGGGGGCATCCTGAATATTGTTCTCATATTTCTTTCACATGTCTCTTATTATATATATGTTTTTTTTTTCATATGCTACGTATCCTGAATAGAGACAGATAATCAGATATGTTTGTAGATGGACAAATTAATACATGTATATATGTATATATATGTATATGTATGTATATATATATATATATATATATATATATATATATATATATATATATATATATATATATATATATATATATATATATATATATATATATATATATATATATATATATATATATATATATATATATATATATATATATATATATACATATATATATACATATATATACATATATACACACGCACACACACACACACGATTCCGAAACTGTTCTCACTTTCTTCAGTAAATCTACTTTTTGTATTGTTGGTTTTTCTAACATAGAATCAATATATATATATATATATATATATATATATATATATATATATATATATATATATATATATATATATATATATATATATATATATATTACTCATAATAAAAATCATAAGATATTAATAAAATTACTACTGACAATAATAATGATAATAATAATAATGATAACATTTATGATAATAATAATAATAATAATAATAATAATAATAATAATAATAATAATAATAATAATAATAATAATAATAATAATAATGATAATAATGATAATAATGATTACGTTAATGAATAACAACGACAACAATAGCGATAACAATAATAGTTGTGATATTGATAATGATAGTAATAATAATAATGATAATAATAATATTGATAACAATAGTAACGATGGTGATAATGATAACAACAATAATAACAATAATAATAATGATAATGGGATAAAAATAATGATGATGAGGATAATGATAACGATAATAATGATAATAATGAATAATAACATTGGTATTATTAATAGTATTAGTACTATTAGTATTTGTATAAGAATTAGTAGTAATAATGCTAAAAATAATAGTAATAACAACAGTCGTCACAACAGTTTTGATGAAAATATTGATAATAATGATGATAATGG
>NC_091570.1:6908520-6913520 GCF_042767895.1 Penaeus vannamei
CATCCTTTCATTCCCAGAAAAAGAATGTATATTTTCGAGCTCTATACTTCAATTATTCATACTTTCATTCCCAGAAAATGAATGTATATTTTCGAGTTCTATACTTCGATTATTCATCCTTTCATTCCCACAGAAAGAATGTATATTTTCGAGCTCTATACTTCAATTATTCATCCTTTCATTCCCAGAAAAAGAATGTATATTTTCGAGCTCTATACTTCAATTATTCATCCTTTCATTCCCAGAAAAAGAATGTATATTTTCGAGCTCTATACTTCGATTATTCATCCTTTCATTCCCAGAAAATGAATGTATATTTTCGAGCTCTATACTTCAATTATTCATACTTTCATTCCCAGAAAAAGAATGTATATTTTCGAGCTCTATACTTCGATTATTCATCCTTTCATTCCCAGAAAAAAGAATGTATATTTTCGAGCTCTATACTTCGATTATTCATCCTTTCATTCCCAGAAAAAGAATGTATATTTTCGAGCTCTATACTTCGATTATTCATCCTTTCATTCCCAGAAAAAGAATGTATATTTTCGAGCTCTATACTTCGATTATTCATCCTTTCATTCCCAGAAAAAGAATGAATATTTTCGAGCTCTATACTTCGATTATTCATACTTTCATTCCCAGAAAAAAGAATGTATATTTTCGAGCTCTATACTTCAAATCATTCATACTTTCATTCCCAGAAAAAGAATGTATATTTTCGAGCTCTATACTTCGATTATTCATCTTTTCATTCCCAGAAAAAGAATGTATATTTTCGAGCTCTATACTTCGATTATTCATCCTTTCATTCCCAGAAAAAGAATGTATATTTTCGAGCTCTATACTTCGATTAATCATACTTTCATTCCCAGAAAAAGAATGTATATTTTCGAGCTCTATACTTCGATTATTCATCCTTTCATTCCCAGAAAATGAATGTATATTTTCGAGCTCTATACTTCAATTATTCATGCTTTCATTCCCAGAAAAAGAATGTATATTTTCGAGCTCTATACTTCAATTATTCATACTTTCATTCCCAGAAAAAATGTATATTTTCGAGCTCTATACTTCAATTATTCATCCTTTCAATCCCAGAAAAAGAATGTATATTTTCGAGCTCTATACTTCGATTATTCATCCTTTCATTCCCAGAAAAAGAACGTATAGTTTCGAGGTCTATACTTCAATTATTCATGCTTTCATTCCCAGAAAAAAGAATGTATATTTTCGAGCTCTATACTTCGATTATTCATCCTTTCATTCCCAGAAAATGAATGTATATTTTCGAGCTCTATACTTCGATTATTCATACTTTCATTCCCAGAAAATGAATGTATATTTTCGAGCTCTATACTTCAATTATTCATCCTTTCATTCCCAGAAAAAGAATGAATATTTTCGAGCTCTATACTTCAATTATTCATACTTTCATTCCCAGAAAAAGAATGTATATTTTCGAGCTCTATACTTCGATTATTCATCCTTTCATTCCCAGAAAAAGAATGAATATTTTCGAGCTCTATACTTCAATTATTCATCCGTTCATTCCCAGAAAAAGAATGTATATTTTCGAGCTCTATACTTCGATTATTCATCCATTCATTCCCAGAAAAAGAATGAATATTTTCGAGCTCTATACTTCAATTATTCATACTTTCATTCCCAGAAAAAGAATGTATATTTTCGAGCTCTATACTTCGATTATTCATCCTTTCATTCCCAGAAAAAGAATGTATATTTTCGAGCTCTATACTTCGATTATTCATACTTTCAGTCCCAGAAAAAAGAATGTATATTTTCGAGCTCTATACTTCAGTTATTCATCCATTCATTCCCAGAAAAAGAATGTATATTTTCGAGCTCTATACTTCAGTTATTCATCCATTCATTCCCAGAAAAAGAATGAATATTTTCGAGCTCTATACTTCAGTTATTCATCCTTTCATTCCCAGAAAAAGAATGTATATTTTCGAGCTCTATACTTCGATTATTCATCCTTTCATTCCCAGAAAAAGAATGTATATTTTCGAGCTCTATACTTCGATTATTCATCCTTTCATTCCCAGAAAAAGAATGTATATTTTCGAGCTCTATACTTCGATTATTCATCCTTTCATTCCCAGAAAAAGAATGTATATTTTCGAGCTCTATACTTCGATTATTCATCCTTTCATTCCCAGAAAAAGAATGTATATTTTCGAGCTCTATACTTCGATTATTCATCCTTTCAGTCCCAGAAAAAGAATGTATATTTTCGAGCTCTATACTTCAATTATTCATCCTTATTTCCCAGAAAAAGAATGTATATTTTCGAGCTCTATACTTCAATTATTCATACTTTCATTCCCAGAAAAAGAATGTATATTTTCGAGCTCTATACTTCAATTATTCATCCTTTCATTCCCAGAAAAAGAATGTATATTTTCGAGCTCTATACTTCAATTATTCATCCTTTCATTCCCAGAAAAAGAATGTATATTTTCGAGCTCTATACTTCGATTATTCATCCTTTCATTCCCAGAAAAAGAATGTATATTTTCGAACTCTATACTTCGATTATTCATCCTTTCATTCCCAGAAAATGAATGTATATTTTCGAGCTCTATACTTCGATTATTCATCCTTTCATTCCCAGAAAAAGAATGTATATTTTCGAGCTCTATACTTCAATTATTCATCCTTTCATTCCCAGAAAAAGAATGTATATTTTCGAGCTCTATACTTCAATTATTCATACTTTCATTCCCGTAAAAAGAATGTATATTTTCGAGCTCTATACTTTGATTATTCATACTTTCATTCCCGTAAAAAGAATGTATATTTTCGAGCTCTATACTTCGATTATTCATCCTTTCATTCCCAGAAAAAGAATGTATATTTTCGAGCTCTGTACTTCAATTATTCATCCTTTCATTCCCAGAAAATGAATGTATATTTTCGAGCTCTATACTTCAATTATTCATCCTTTCATTCCCAGAAAAAGAATGTATATTTTCGAGCTCTGTACTTCAATTATTCATACTTTCATTCCCAGAAAAAGAATGTATATTTTCGAGCTCTATACTTCGATTATTCATCCTTTCATTCCCAGAAAATGAATGTATATTTTCGAGCTCTATACTTCAATTATTCATACTTTCATTCCCAGAAAAAAATGTATATTTTCGAGCTCTATACTTCGATTATTCATCCTTTCATTCCCAGAAAAAGAATGTATATTTTCGAGCTTTATACTTCGATTATTCATCGTTTCATTCCCAGAAAAAGAATGTATATTTTCGAGCTCTATACTTCGATTATTCATCCTTTCATTCCCAGAAAAAGAATGTATATTTTCGAGCTTTATACTTCGATTATTCATCGTTTCATTCCCAGAAAAAGAATGTATATTTTCGAGCTCTATACTTCGATTATTCATCGTTTCATTCCCAGAAAATGAATGTATATTTTCGAGCTCTATACTTCGATTATTCATCCTTTCATTCCCAGAAAAAGAATGTATATTTTCGAGCTCTATACTTCGATTATTCATACTTTCATTCCCAGAAAAAGAATGTATATTTTCGAGCTCTATACTTCGATTATTCATCCTTTCATTCCCAGAAAAAGAATGTATATTTTTGAGCTCTATACTTCGATTATTCATAGTTTCATTCCCAGAAAAAGAATGTATATTTTCGAGCTCTATACTTCAATTATTCATACTTTCATTCCCAGAATTTTTTTTTATATTTTCGAGCTCTATACTTCGATTATTCATCCTTTCATTCCCAGAAAAAGAATGTATATTTTCGAGCTCTGTACTTCGATTATTCATCCTTTCATTCCCAGAAAAAGAATGTATATTTTCGAGCTCTATACTTCGATTATTCATCCTTTCATTCCCAGAAAAAGAATGTATATTTTCGAGCTCTATACTTCGATTATTCATCCTTTCATTCCCAGAAAAAGAATGTATATTTTCGAGCTCTATACTTCGATTATTCATCCTTTCATTCCCAGAAAAAGAATGTATATTTTCGAGCTCTATACTTCGATTATTCATACTTTCATTCACAGAAAAAGAATGTATATTTTCGAGCTCTATACTTCAATTATTCATACTTTCATTCCCAGAAAAAGAATATATTTTCGAGCTCTATACTTCAATTATTCATTTTTTCATTCCCAGAAAAAGAATGTACATTTTCGAGCTCTATACTTCGATTATTCATCCTTTCATTCCCAGAAAAAGAATGTACATTTTCGAGCTCTATACTTCAAATTATTCATCCTTTCATTCCCAGAAAAAGAATGTATATTTTCGAGCTCTATACTTCGATTATTCATACTTTCATTCCCAGAAAATTAATGCATATTTTCGAGCTCTATACTTCGATTATTCATCCTTTCGTTCCCAGAAAAAGAATGTATATTTACGAGCTCTATACTTCGATTATTCATCCTTTCGTTCCCAGAAAAAGAATGTATATTTACGAGCTCTATACTTCGATTATTCATCCTTTCATTCCCAGAAAATGAATGTTTATTTTCGAGCTCTATACTTCAATTATTCATCCTTTCATTCCCAGAAAAAAGAATGTATATTTTTGAGCTCTATACTTCAAATTATTCATCCTTTCATTCCCAGAAAAAGAATGTATATTTTCGAGCTCTATACTTCGATTATTCATCCTTTCATTCCCAGAAAAAAGAATGTATATTTTCGAGCTCTATATTTCAAATTATACCCATACTTCCCCTGCTTCTCTTCATCAAACTGAACTACAAATTTCTGACAGGAACGACCGTTGAATTAACCGAAAATAAATGTTGCTCTTAAATTTTTACGTTCATTAAATGCATATGTGTCTGTCTGTCTGTTTATCTCAACTTATGTATCTATGCTATCCATCTATCCATATATAATAAACGAGTGAGTGTGTGCCATTTTACACTTCCCCCCCCCCCCCGCTCTCTCTCTCACTCTCTCCCACACACACACACACACACAC
>NC_091570.1:6948520-6951020 GCF_042767895.1 Penaeus vannamei
GAGAGAGAGAGAGAGAGAGAGAGAGAGAGAGAGAGAGAGAGAGAGAGAGAGAGAGAGAGTTTGTATGTGTGTGTGTGTGTTGCATGTCGACAAGTACCTTGTAATAGAAACAGAACTTGCACGCTAATCTGTTTGCAAATGACCAGCGACATCTTTCAAAACAAACAAGAGAAAGATGGAAACTTCTGAAGAAGCTCTACTTACCTCAGTACTCTTACACACACATTTCCAAAGTCGCTATTAATATAAAGAAGATATCGTAGTTAGTATAGCAAACCAGTGGTAGAACGGTCTAGACCCATTCTAGACATACAGATGAACAGACAGACTACACACGGAGCAGAACAGACTACAGATGCTAAACACAGAGGAACAAAATTGCCCGCATGTTCTTCCAAAAGAAAATGTGCTCCTCAGTCGTCAAAAATAGATAGATAACAAATAAATAAAATAAAAATAGCTATACAATCCTTTTCTCTGAATTTCTCCAGTGTAACAGTTGGAAAAAAGTTTTAGCATTGTACCAGATTGCCCTCAGGAACTTAAGAGCCAACTGTTTGCCAACGATTGTGCAACAAGCCAATCACCTAACAATATGCAGTCGCCTTCAGTTACATTCTAAAGATCAATAAACTCGATATATTTTCAGGAACTCCAAATGGACTTCACTGAGTCTCGGTTTTAATTTGTTGACGATAAGCTATGATAGAACTGATCGTTTCTTGAAAAGCATTTCAGGCTCATTATGATAAGCTGATGTCAGTTTAATGATACTGTCTTGCCATTATATTATTTTCTGTAACGGTGCTGCCTTATTACGTCTGCGTAGGGGAAGTGTGCACCAGAATAATCGTATTTACATGTGTATCACCGAGCCGCGGTTTCAATACAATCACACTGAAACCTCCTCCTCGAGCCATACGTGCCTCCCCCTCGGTATGCGGCGCGCGAGAAACAACTTACATATGCAATGGAGCGTCCAGAGAGCCTTTTCATCCGGCGAAGGACGCGATACACACGCCAAGACCCTTTTCCAGGTCGTGGCGTTAGGCCTCCGTCGATCGCGGCCCGATTTCTGGGCCGGGGAGCGGGGTGGTCTCTCAGGGGTGGGGGTGGGGGGGCACTGTGTATCGTCAGTAGCTGTCGTCGTCTCAATCTCAATAGTAATGCGCAGTGCGCTGATAAGCGCGTAACACGCATATAATTGTATGACATCTATTCTGCTAATGTTTTTTATCTATCTATCTATCTACCTATCTATGATCTATTCCTCAATTCATCAGCCTATCTATAATATGGCCATATATAAGTCGATAGATATATGCATGTAAAGCAGCGTTTTTGAAAACTCCACACGCCTCATTTTCGTTCCAGGAAGAAGAAAATTACGGAATAAGTTTCCCAATGATTCTGCATTAACTTCCAAAGGCTGACCTAAAGGCAATGTAAAAGAGAAAAGGAGAGGCCTCCATCAACCTCGTCCATTATAAAAGTAATTACACTATCATGGAGATTAGAGCGACTGAATACACCGATGCCTTCTTGATAACTTGATGGAAGCCAGTAATCTCCTTAATACCTGACAGGCCTCTAGTCCTCGTTGTTTTCCTGAAGCTTCATCATCAAAAAATATCACGTCGGCGAGAATTCAGGTCTGATTTATATCCAGGTCTTCTGATATGAGGATCACAGGTCTAATGTGTCCTCAAGGGCCTCCTTGGATATGCGACATGAAGTATCATCGGCCCCAGGAAGTCCCCATCTCTGGGTCCGCAGTGGAATGTCCTTCGGGTTTCCCTTTCAGCCCAAGACTCAGAGCAAATCGCCTGCGTGTACTATAAGGATTGTTTCTTTGCTGGTTAATCTAGGCTGAGGACTCTTACGTCGGGAACCGGTGTTTCGCGTTAAAGGAGGAGTTTCACGGCCCGCGCACTCAACCACACATATCCCCCTTCCCCACATGTAAACATGGGCTCTCTCTCTCTCTCTCTCTCTCTCTCTCTCTCTCTCTCTCTCTCTCTCTCTCTCTCTCTCTCTCTCTCTCTCTCTCTCTCTCTCTCTCTCTCTCTCTCTCTCTCTCTCTCTCTCTCTCTCTCAGGCCCCAGTAGGATTCTCTCTCTCTCTCTCTGTCTGTCTCTGTCTCTCTCTCTCTCTCTCTTTCTCTTTCTCTCTCTCTCTCTCTCGCTCTCTCTCTCCTCTCTCTCTCTCTCTCTCTCTCTCTCTCGGGCCCCAGTATACAGGGATTCTCTCTGTCTGCTTCTGTCTGTCTGTCTCTGTCTCTCTCTCTCTCTCTCACTGTCTGTCTGTATGAGAAAAAGAAACAGACAAAGACTTCTTCTTCCTCTCTCTCTCTCTCTCTGTATGAAAAAAAGACTGAAAAAGAAATAGATAAAGACTTCTCTCTCTCTCTCACTCCGTCTCTCTCTCTCTCTCTCTCTCTCTCTGTCTCTCTCTCTCTCTCTCTCTCTCTCTCTCTCTCTCTCTCTTCCTCTCTCTCTTT
>NC_091570.1:6953520-6961020 GCF_042767895.1 Penaeus vannamei
AGGTTACTCTCACGAATATATATAACCCGGGAGAAATTTTATTCACATTCTGTCTTAGTACGTTTCATTAATTCCAGGCGGGGGTGGATGGGGGGGAGGGGGTAAGTTCACTCATCAGAACGGCGATACGCATTCACATCATCCCATAAAAACCTCATATCAAATTTAATTGAGAGAGAGAAAGAAAAAAAAAGAGAGAAAAAAAAAATCAGTTCTGCTTTTAAGTCTGCATATTAATTCATCAAAAGTTAATAAATCGTGTGGAGAAAGGCTCTATTTGAAAATCTCAAATACTCACACACACGCAAAATGGATATTTCAATAATACTGAAAAATAGATATATTCTTTTTTGTTTCAGAATACAACTTATTGGATCAAAAGGTACATCATTTTTTTCACAGTGATTGTTATCTATCATTTTCTCTTACACAAAGCAAATAATTAGCAAAGTAAACAGATTAAAAATCATTAGATAGCAAATGATATAAAAATGAATCTCATATCACGCCCTCGATTAATCTATTCCCCTTTTTTTTTTTTTTTGTGCACGTCGACACTGAATTATAATTTATAAATATCCTCACACCGGTTAACCCAACATGGCAACCCCATCCTCGATGTACAGGGAACAGCATATATCGCTCATCACTAAATTGGAAATACTGTACCTTTCTAGGGGGTGTGGGGGTGTGGGGGCGTCGGGCTGAGTGTGTGGGGGTGTGGGGGCGTCGGGCTAAGGGTGTGGGGGTGTGGGGGCGTCGGGCTGAGGGTGTGGGGGTGTGGGGGCGTCGGGCTGAGGGTGTGGGGGTGTGGGGGCGTCGGGCTGAGGGTGTGGGGGTGTGGGGGCGTCGGGCTGAGGATGTGGGGGTGTGGGGGCGGCGGGTTGAGGGTGTAGGGGTGTGGGGGCGTCGGGCTGAGGGCGTGGGGGTGTGGGGGTGTCGGGATGTCGGGCTGAGGGCGTGGGGGTGTGGGGGCGTCGGGCTGAGGGTGTGGGGGTGTGGGGGCGTCGGGATGTCGGGCTGAGGGTGTGGGGGTGTGGGGATGTCGGGCTGAGGGCGTGGGGGTGTGGGGATGTGAAGGGCTTACGGGATGGGCGTGGGGACAGGATACGTGTGAAGCGCAGAAAGGAGGGGGGAGAGGGCAGCGTGATGTTGGTGGGGTTGAGGAGAAAGATTCGCTGTCCATTTGGAGTGGTTAAGGGGAGGAGTTTAGGGAAAGGGGTAGTGCAGTTGGTGGAGTTCAGGTGTGGGGTGAGGGGGTGAGGTTGGAGTGAGGGCTGCGGCTGTGGGGGTTTGGGGAAAGGTGGGACGGAGGGGGGGGGGGTGATTGCATTATGAAATTGAATGGCTTGAAGAGGAGGTTGAGGGGGTGAGTATGATAAGGTGAATATGAGTAAGCGGGCGAAGGGGTAGAAGGAGGGTCAGGAGGAATTTGGATAAAGAGAGATGGAAGAAGGAAAATGAATGATTTTACTACGTGTCTGCAGTTCCGTCAGAGGGACTTGGATAAGATTTCTTTTCTTGTTTTTCACCTTTCTCTTTCAACCTAGATATAAATCTTCATTGTCATAAGTGAATCTTCTTATTCTTCTTATTCACTTCATATATATATATATATATATATATATATATATATATATATATATATATATATATATATATATATATATATATATATATATATATATATATATATGTATGTATGTATATATATATATACATATATATATGTATATATATATGAAATATATATATTATATATATATATATATATATATATATATATATATATATATATATATATATATGAAATATATATATATATATATATATATATATATATATATATATATATATATATATATATATATATATATATATATATATATATATATATATATATATATATAAGTTATATGTATAAATTCAAGTGTACCTAATATACAACAACGCTCTCTAAACTAATCACAGCTTCACCTTTATGTTGGTTATTAGATCATTATATATCTGTCCTCCCTGTATGAAAGGTTCATTAATCTTATAACAAGCAAGTAATTTAAAAATCCCCTGTCACCATCAAGTCAGTTATACATCAGTCATCTGCCATTCTCACGTAATTCATTCATTAACAACACGCGTCACCTTCACTCACGTAGTTCACGACCGACCTACACAGCTGGCGAAAGTGATCGATTGTTCTCCTCTCGGCTCGATCACTCTCGCCTTCCGCGGCCGAATCGTCTTGTTCTTTGGCTTTTCGAGGTGTTGCAATATCTCTCGGTGGTTGTCCCTTCCGTGTGGTTCCTTCGCTGCGATTTCCTTGGTGTTCTACCTTGTTCTTTTATTCCACATCTCTCTCTGTCTCGCTCTCTTTCTTTTTTAGTTTCTCTTTCTCTCTCGTTTCGCTCTTTCTCTCTCGTTCTCTCTACTCTCTCTCTCTCCTCGTTCTCTCTCTCTCTCTCTCTCACTATCTATCTATCAATCTGTCTATCTATCTCTTCTCTCTCTCTCGTTCTCTCTCTCACTATCTATCTATCAATCTGTCTATCTATCTCTTCTCTCTCTCTCCCTCTTTCTCTATCTATTTATCTATCTCCTCTCTCTCTATCTATCTATATATCTATCTATCTCTTCTCTCTCTCTCCCTTTATCTCTCTTCTGCCGTCTTAACCAATTATTTGCATCCCACCTATTCCCATTTCTCTCTCTCTCTCTCTCTCTCTCTCTCTTCTGTCGTCTTAACCAATTATTTTCATTCCGCCTATTCCCCTTTCCTTGCAATCTCATTCGATACCAATCGTCACCTAACTATGGGGATGAACGAGAGTGGAAGGAAAGGAAGAAACGAAGAACCGAAGAGTAGGAGGAGACGAAGAGCCGAAGAGGAGGAGGAGGCGAAGAGCCGTGGAGGAGGAGGAGACGAAGAGCCGAGGAGGAGGAGGAGACGAAGAGCCGAAGAGGAGGAGACGAAGAGCCGAAGAGGAGGAGGAGGCGAAGAGCCGTGGAGGAGGAGGAGGCGAAGAGCCGTGGAGGAGGAGGAGACGAAGAGCCGAAGAGGAGGAGGAGACGAAGAGCCGAAGAGGAGGAGGAGACGAAGAGCCGAAGAGGAGGAGAAGACGAAGAGCCGAAGAGGAGGAGGAGACGAAGAGCCGAAGAGGAGGAGGAGACGAAGAGCCGAAGAGGAGGAGGAGACGAAGAGCCGAAGAGGAGGAGGAGACGAAGAGCCGAAGAGGAGGAGGAGACGAAGAGCCGAAGAGGAGGAGGAGACGAAGAGCCGAAGAGGAGGAGGAGACGAGAGCGAAGAAGTGAAATGACGCGTTTATCTCCGGTGGCGATCTGGCGCATCCGCCTCCATCGCCCCCTTTCCTTCCTCCGGGTCATTCTTTTACTGCCTTTCCTCCTGAGCGATGTGGGCAGAGAGCCTCCTGTTCATCCCTCACCCTTCCCCCATCTCCCCTCTGCCCTCTCTTTCTGTTTCCTCTCCTACTCTTTCTTCTCTACTTCTCCACTTTCCTTCCTCTTCCTTGTCTCCCTCTCTGTTCAACCCAGCTTTCGCACACGAGTCCCCTCGCGGCCCTGCTTGGAGTTTTCTTCCAGTTCGCCTTAAGAACACAGTCACCTTCTCCCTCCCTTCCCCTACCCCCGTCCTGCCCCACCCTATCCCCTTCCATACCCCCATCCTACCCATCCCTCTCCTCCTCTACCCCGATCCTCACCCACCCTATCCCCTTCCATACCCCCATCCTACCCACCCCTCCCCCACCCCCTTCCGGCACGACTCACGCAAAATGTTGGCGCAACATTTCTATTGAGTCGCCTACAGGACCCCCATAAACATGTCCTGAGGCTGGGAACCAAACAGGCTGCTCCACACCTTGGGCCGTTTGCAACTTCGCGAACGGCCGATGCGGACATATTTCTCAATGCGGAAAGGGAGGTGTTTAGGGCCGGGCAGACGGAGGTCCGGGAGGGACAGTGAGTAAAGGGCCGCATGCAGGGGGGTGAAAGGTCATAGGGGACGGGGAGAGGAGTGGGCACGCATGAATAGGGGAAGGGGCAGGGGCTTTGTGGGGCGAGGGGTGAAGTATAGGGGCTTTGTGGGGGAGGTGAAGGGGGGGGGGCTTTGGGGGGGGGGGTGAGGGGCCAGGGGCTTTGTTGGGGGAAGTGAAGGGGTAAAGGGGCATAGAGAAGGTTTTTAATAGGCAAAGGTTACGAGGAAAAAGGTGAAAGGACATGGGATCCGTACAAGAGACAAGGGTAGGGGCCCGAATGGGCACAAGGTTTAAAGGGGTATGTGGTACTGGGATAGAGAGTGGGTAGGTGAGGGGAAAGGGAGCAAAATGAGGTAAGATGTAAGTGGATGAGGTGAAGGGAATAGGTCGATCTCGAGGAAAATAGAGGGCAAAAGGGAGAGAAAACGCGCTGGTAGAACGGGCATCTATGGGATGGAATGGCGCTGAGAAGAACGGGGTCTGGCGCCTTTACGTGATCCAGACTAGCGGGTATGGGAGCCTTATATATGCTCTCTATTTACTCTTTCTATCTTTGTCTTTCTCATATATATATATATATATATATATATATATATATATATATATATACATATATGTATGTATATATATATGTATATATATACATATAAATTATATATGTATGTAAATATATATATATATATATATATATATATATATATATATATATATATATATATATATATATATACATACATATATACATATATACATATATATATATATATATATATATATATATATATATATATATATATATATATATATATATATATATATATATATATATATATATATATATATATATATATATATATATGTATATGTATATATATATATATATATATATATATATATATATATTTATATATATATATATATGTATATATATATATATATATATATATATATATATATATATATATATATATATATATATATATATATATATGTATGTATGTATGTATATAGGTAAGTATA
This sequence comes from Penaeus vannamei, assembly GCF_042767895.1. Taxonomy (NCBI): domain Eukaryota; kingdom Metazoa; phylum Arthropoda; class Malacostraca; order Decapoda; family Penaeidae; genus Penaeus; species Penaeus vannamei. The sequence goes on from NC_091570.1 coordinate 6,958,533, forward strand.
TATATACACACATATATATATATTCACAAACACATACATACATACATACATATATATATATATATATATATATATATATATATATATATATATATATAAATATATATATATATATATGTATATGTATATATATATATATATATATATATATATATATATATTTATATATATATATATGTGTGTGTGTGTGTGTGTGTGTGTCTGTGTGTGTGTACATACATACATACATACATATATATATATATATATATATATATATATATATATATATATATATATATATATATATATATATATATATATATATATATATATATATGTATATATATATATATATGTATGTATGTATATGCATATATATATGTGTGTGTGTGTGTGTGTGTGTGTGTGTGTGTGTGTGTGTGTGTGTGTGTGTGTGTGTGTGTGTGTGTGTGTGTACATACATATATGTATATATCCTCCTTCGTATTATACATACATATACACAGAATTATCATATATCAGTTCCTGATACTGCAATGTATTACAGAATCTATAACCACACCACTGTTCACTTCAGTTCAATGAGATTTGCAAAGGCGAGCTCCATCCGAGCTTATTTTATGACTCGAAAAGAACAGCATTACATTGTATAAAAGAGCCAATTCCATATTTATTCTCTTTTCACTACCTCTCATTTTCTCGTTCTCCCACACTTCCTCCCTCTTTCTTCTGTCTCCTACTATTTCTTCTTATCCCCTACCTCCCCCTTTTCTTTCCCCTTCTCCCACTTCCTATCTGCTTCTCTTCACCCTCTCACTTTCCTATCTGGCTCATTCTCATTCTCTCTCTCACACTATAACTCCTTTCCTTCCTCTAACTCTCTTTCTCTCCTTCCTCTTCCAATCTTTCCCTCCTCCTTCCTTCTCTCTCTCCCTTCCCCTTGTCTCTTCTCTCACCTTTTTCCCTTTCTCCTTTCCCTTCTCCCCTTCCTACAGCCTTCTCTCCCTCCTCTCTATATATTCCTTCTCTCTCCCTCCTCCCCTTTCGCCTTCCTCTCACCCTCCATCTCCCCTCTCTCCCTCCTCCTTCCCTATCCCTTCCTCCTTTTTTTTCTCTCACCTCTTTTCCTCCTCCTTCCCTATCTAACACCTCTTCCCCTCCCTTCCTCTTCTCCCCTCGCTCCTTACTCCATCCCTCTCTCTTTCCCCTCTCTTCTTCCTTATCCCCCCTCTCTTGATCCTCCTCCCCCTCCCCCCCTCGACTTCCTGCCCGCCCTAATTTAGATCACTGACCCGCCAGAGCACCTGCACGAGTCCAACCCAGTTAATGATTGACGTTAGTGTTTGCAACGTGGCAATCGATAGACCCCATAGATCTTGCAACAGGGAGGAGGTGGTAGGGAGAGAGAATCAGAAATCATTCAGTGGTATTGCTCCGTGTTCGGTTCTGTGGGCAAGAGAGGGGGTGACTGTGGGGTGGGGGTGGGGGTGGGGATATTAGGAGAAGGGGAGAGTGGAGAGGGTTGAAGGAGGGGTTGTGATGAGTGGGAAAACGTAGTCGAATGGAGAAAATGGGCAGAGCTGGGGGGAGGAATGAGAGAAAGAGAGAAGGAAAGAGAGAGAGAGAAGAAAAAGAAGAAACAGTAGAACCCTACATCAGGCAGACCAGTCATCAGAAGGCCAACATCAGGAGACCCGACGTGCATGGGCGCTTCAACCCCTTACCCCAACCACTACCCCCGCCCCCACCAGCCCTCCCATCCCCTACCCCACCCCTCAACCTCTCCCCCACCTCTCCTTCCACCCAACCTCGCCCCCACCCCTACCCCACCCCTCAACCTCTCCCCCATCTCCCCTCCCACCCTTACCCCACCCCTCAACCTCTCCCCCACCTCCCCTCCCACCCCTACCCCACCCCCCCAACCTCGCCCCCGCCCCCCGCGACCTGCGACGGAAAAGAAGAGAAAGGCTCTGATCGCGAACGCTTCAGGCCGGATTATCACGCGAGTTCCGAGCATGATTACAAGAAAGTTTTGAATATGACGCTAATTAATGCTCTGAACTTGGAGATGACTGTTATGAAGCCTCCGGGCAAAGGCTTCGCAGGAAGGGAAATCGGGGGTGGGGGGAGGACGGTGGGGGGAGGTGGGGCGCTACGTCCACGCATTGTGGGAGAACAAGAAGAAAGGGGTAATGATGATAATTACACTAAGGCCAAGTAATAGAAGGACAAAGGGAGAACGACGATAATGTATGGAAATAGAATAACGAAGGGGCATGGGATGAGGATTATAGCATTAGAATGAAATCAAAGGCTAATGAGGACGGAGATAGCAGAGTAACGGAGTAACCAAAGAAGAAAATGGATAATAGTGGAGGTACAAAGAAAGGAAAAGGGAACATAACGATAACTGCACCAAAATGACATAACGGAGAAGGGCATTTACTTTTCATGTGTCTTATCTTTTAGTCAGACATTTCCTTAAAGGTCATTTGTATGTTATAAA
>NC_091570.1:6966020-6968520 GCF_042767895.1 Penaeus vannamei
ACACACACACACACACACACACACACACACACACACACACACGCACATATATAGAAATAGATAGATAGATAGATCTGTGTGTGTGTTTAATTAGGAGTACAAGGAGTACATGTGTATGCAAGCCGACTTCAACAAATTCTAAAATCATGTAACCTCCTCTACCAGTGCATGGCCATTCATTATCTCGCTCGCGCCCACACGCACGATTAAAGATTCATGCACAAAGTATTCAAATAAACTTATAAACAAGAACAACATCCCGATGAATTAGGAGTTGGGAAGCAGCAACCCGCTGATCTTCTCTGGTTTACGTTGTGCAGTTTTATATATTACCTAATCATTTTGTTCTATGGTCGACTGGGTACGAAATTTTTATTTATTCATTTATTTTTTATTTTTTTGTTCAATTTCTATATTCATTATAACAATATCATTTGCATAATATCACATTCCTTCAGTACATAATGCAAAATATAATTAGATATTCACTATTAGATATCCAATATATGATTAAATGTTAATAATGAAATTTATCTATAAAGAGACATTGCTATATAACGATGCCCTTCGGTATGATAACGACAGACGGTTCATTCACGAGCTGTATAACGAGCCTCTGTTGAAGGCTCCTAGATTAGCTGAAAGGAGAGCATCGTTCAGAAGATAGTGTTCAGCTTTCAGGTTCATTCACTTGTGACCTGTATAATGAAACACTTCACACGAAGCACATTAGGTCAGGGCCGGCGACACGGACATTGCACGGCGGCTATGATGCTTCGTCGTAGACTATCCTTCTCGCTCGAATCCTGCACTATGCTCTTAAACCCCAACAACCAGTGCTGGCGTTACGAGGGATACGGTGTGTACCTTAGGCATGGCAGGGTACTTGACTCATGGATAGAGACAATTGCATAATACTAACAATTGCAGGGTTCGCCAGTCTGCGGGTGCCCATCCATCTCATCTCTAATCTTATTGACAGCTACGCACAAAAAGGATTTCCATGTGTCTGACAAGGCAGTGACAGCTGAGTGTTTTCTAGAATAAAGGTACAGTCAGCATAGGCCCAGCAGGTGTCTTCTAGAGATTTTCTATAAGCTTTATACATTACAGTTACATATTCATTCTTTGTTAAGATCGGTAATAATCTAAAGATGTATAGTATGATCATTGTTTTCGAATATTTAGCATCCCGTTACATATTGCAGGTGCGATGCTCTCTGCGTGGTTGATGTATACGGATGTGTCCAGGATTGCTGTGCTGTTGCAAATATTTATTGTCTCGTCGAAAAATACAAAAATATTAAATATCAAATTGCGCTCCTCGACTACTGTGTACTCTAGTCATAATAATAATTTAATTAGCAGCCTTTTATATAAAACGTCCCTCCAGCATACATATGAACACTCAAACATAAAGCACACTTGCATATACAGTAGGCTGCATGTTTTCATACAGACATAGTGTGGCTATTTCCGGGTTTAAGATTAATGTCATATCATCCCGTAAGTATTCACATTCACGGACAAATAAGGGCATCATGTTATACGCATTCCTAATACCTTTTATGCATAACAAATTCAGACACATACAAGCACATGAACAAACACACGACCATACACAAACAAAGAGATGAATACAAATACCTGAACAAATGACTGTGCTTTAGGTTTCTGTTCTCTGAATTCTTTCCCCAAATGTGTAGCATACAATCGGCTGCTTGTCTCGACACCTTCCATAAAACTGCGCTGGAAATATTTCTGTGTAATTTCTGATAAGTGTAACATATGTTCCTCCCTTATACTATCTTTAAAGACACCTACAATTACGCAAACACACACACATTCACACACATTTGTATGTGTGTGTGTATATGGGTGTGATATCTGTATATATATATATATATATATATATATATATATATATATATATATATATATATATATATATATATATATATATATATATATATATATGTATGTATATATATATATATATATATATATATATATATATATATATATATATATATATATATATATATATATATATATATATATATATATATATATATATATATATATATATATATATATATATATATATATATATATATATATATATATATATATATATATATATGTATGTATACATACATATATGTATATGTATATATATAAATATGTATCTATGTATGAATATGTATGTATGCATGTATGTGTATATGTATGTGCGTATAAATGTTTTTATGCAAGCGATTATATTCAGATACTTGAAGGGGCGTTTCCGTATATGCTTTTCTATAAGTCTGCCCTTCACTCCGTGTACTTCATGTCTGTCTATTCAGAAAGGCGAGCCACCGGAAGGACCGTGAATGCCTTTCATATTTGTTATTACGAAACTGTTACTTACGAAAGAGGGAGGGATATATCAGTGCTCGATTCACAGTGTTTTTTTTCTTCGTCATTTCCTAGTCAAAGTAAGAGATTGGACTGTAGG
>NC_091570.1:7006020-7011020 GCF_042767895.1 Penaeus vannamei
CCTCTCCTCTCCTTCCCTTCCTCCCTCCCCCCCTCTCTTCATTTTTCTCCCCTCCCTCCCTCTCGTTCCCCTCCTCTCCCCTCCTTCCCTTTCGTTCCCTTCCTCTCCCCTCCTTCCCTTCCTCCCTCCCCCCTCTCTTCATTTTTCTCCCCTCCCTCCCTCTCCCCTCCTTTCCTCTCCCCTTCCTCCCTTCCTCTCACCCCTCTCTCTGATTTTGTTTTTAAAGTCATCAGAAACACGCGGAAAGAGAAGAAAAAACTCCCACTCCCCTGTCACCTCTGCCATCTCCTTCATCATGGTAATGTTGACGAGTGTTCTCCTGCTATGTAAGTGCTCTCTCCTCGTCCCTCAGCTTCTGCAACCGGTTTGTTGATAAGGTAAGAGGCCTCCCTTTAAGCTAGAGACTGCTCTGCTGGCATTCTCTAGTGATCTGGCAGAAAGGGGTTGTTATTTGCTCTTCTCCTTCTCTCTCTCTCTCTCTTTCTTTCTCTCTCTCTCTCTCTCTCTCTCTCTCTCTCTCTCTCTCTCTCTCTCTCTCTCTCTCTCTCTCTCTCTCTCTCTCTCTCTCTCTCTCTCTCTCTCTCTCTCTCACTCTCACTTTCACCCACGAAATAACTCACTATCTCACTCACCCTCATCCTCAGTCAAACTTAGACTTTCATTCTGCTTTCAGGAAACGAACGCTATCATTCTTTTTAAATGTGTATTTACAGTGATAATCTGCTTCCCAAAACAAAGTGATTTACAACAAGCAGTAACAACCTACCTCCATGCAAACATTAGCACTCCAAATGCACGCTATTCTATTGATTACAAATAAGTACAAGCATGAATTATGTCCCGTGCTAAGATCTCTTACTTGAAAATCTAGTTAACATATTCTCTGCATCAATACTTAAAAGAATTGTACCACGAACACACATCACACCTAGAGTCCAATATTATGTTTTGATAATTCTCTTTTACAGCTTATACATTAGGAATAATGCATTATGAATTAGCATTATACACTTTTGACACAATCCAGATGATAGTCCAATATTGATTCCAGGAGAAGAGAAATTCTATATTCTGTTTAAATAAAGCCATTGTTACCTTCAGTATAAGTACAACAGTCACGTCGAATATTACAATAGCTACAATACTGAAAGCATTGCATTTGCACAACATTACAGTCGTCGCCTATGCAATCACTTTTCCTGACTGTGATGGCCAGAGGCGCTTGCCCACTATACCATAGTTGATCACTATGTCTGATAATGGGTATACGTATACATGTGTGTGTGGGAGGGATCATGTGTAGTCAGATAGATGGATAGGTAGATAGACAGATAGAGAGAGGGGGAGGGAGGGAGGGAGGGAGGGAAAGAGAGAGAGAAAGAGAGAGAGAGAGAGAGAGAGAGAGAGAGAGAGAGAGAGAGAGAGAGAGAGAGAGAGAGAGAGAGAAGAGAGAGAGAAGAGAGAGAAGAGAGAGAGAGAAGAGAGAGAGAGAGAGAGAGAGAGAGAGAGAGAGAGAGAGAGAGAGAGAGAGAGAGAGAGAGAGAGAGAGAGAGAGACAGACAGACAGACATACAGAGACAGAGAAACGAAAAATAGAAAGAAAAAGGAAGAACAGAAGAGAGAGAGAGAGAGAGAGAGAGAGAGAGAGAGAGAGAGAGAGAGAGAGAGAGAGAGAGAGAGAGAGAGGGAGAGAGAGAGAGAGGCAGAGAGAGGCAGACAGACATACAGAGACAGAGAAACGAAAAAATAGAAAGAAAAAGGAAGAACAGAAGAGAGAGAAAGAGATAGATAGATAGATAGAGAGAGAGAGAGAGAGAGCAAAAGCCGCAGAGAGAGATGGGTCGCGCCATCACATGCCCTACTAATTGCAGGGACAGTCGCGTGTCAAGGAACAATACAGCTAATCAAGTGAACATTGGTTCTCCGGCCTTTGAATATAGAGTGACTGCGGGCGGGTGGGCGGGCCGTCGGGCTCTCGGGCGCTGGGGGTCCCTACACTTATTCCGCCCGCGCCCGCTTGTCTTTTATGCAAGGGCGGTTATGTCTGACTGGTTGCTGGATGCGAGGATTAGGCTGGACTGATGGCTGGTGGATGTCTACTACGACTTTTTTTTTATGCGCGCGGTTTGTGTACATCGATTTTGGAGTTCTTTTTTTCTCTCTCTCTTTGAAGCCTTTTTTTTTGGGGGGGGGATGGGATTTTTTTTTTATAGAATCACTTTCTTTTACGTCAATACTTTTCTATTTATGTATTATCCAAAAATAGTTTAAATCACTCGCATGAATGCCATTGCAATTCATATTTACACTGCCTATTCACAAATCCTTTGACGAACGAAAAATAAAGTATTCTTTCGGTACTCTTATAACTGAATAAAAAGCTATGACATAAAAAGCTATGAAATGAGTATAAAATAAGAAAAATATGTGACATGCGCTTACAAGGAATAGATTACACCGAGCACTGAGACAATAGGAAGGTCGGTCATTTGCGTGGAAGCTCTCCCAGGTCACCCACACGAGAGCTACTGGCTTGGTAACGAAGGAACGAAGGAATAATAACAGACTATTAGCGAAAACATAACACGAAACTGATACCGAAGAAGGACAGGAACCATGCAGCACACAATGACTGCGAACACCGACGTAACCATGATAATTACAGCCATTCTGATACAAAATAGGCAAGAGATTGCAGCAGTAATTATGTAAACAGTTCTCAAACAATTGTTGGAGCATTAACAGCGGCAGTAGCTCAAGCGACAGGCCTCACAATGGAAACGCTGTCTGCAACAGGCCTTCTTGCTAACTTGGGGAAGGAAAGCAAACAGCACTGACGGAACAGACGGAAACTATGATAACGTATCTAGAGATAACAGTTGTTCCTCTGTTCTATGACATTTTCGCTCCCTATCGTTATTGATGGGAAGGTTAGTACAGCGTGGCCATCAAGTCCTGCTGATATATTTTCCCTTTTTTTTGTTTTTTGCTTTTTTTTTTTATTTCATTATCCTTCTGAGTTCATCAACTGGAAAAGCATATTCTAAACCGATCATAACATCCATATGTATACTTTCTTATATGCTTTTTCAGTCGTTTAAACATTCCCCCAATAAACATTGGTGCAATAAGCATAAAACGGTTTTCATTTTTATACTGACCAAAGTTATCTTAAGCTAATATTCATGCAACGACTTCTACACGGAGAAAGTTCAAGTAAAAAATAAATAAATAAATGAATAAATAAATAAATTAAAAAAAAAAAAGATTGAGAGGCAATGTCGCGGTCATTGGACAGGATGGATATTAAGAAAGCGTGAAGAAGTGAACGAAGTAATACATGAATGATAAAGGTAAGGAAAGGACCAAATATGTGAAAACGTGATTAACAAAACTATTTGCAACATGGCAAAAAAAGAAAAAGAAAAAATAAAGGGGGTAAGAGAGAGAGAGAGACAGAGACAGAGACAGAGACAGAGACAGAGACAGAGACAGAGACAGAGACAGAGACAGAGACAGAGACAGAGACAGAGACAGAGACAGAGACAGAGACAGAGACAGAAACAGAGACAGAGAGAGACAGAGCAAGAGAAAGAAATTAAACGATCAAACAAACAGATAAACCCAAATAAACCCCAAAATATAACAAAACCAAATGAAGAACCGAGAAAGCACCAAAATAACAACGCGGCAACCAAAAGCAAAAGCACAGTGCCTGACAGACGTCCGTAAGCAGATGCCCTTCAGGAGAGCTTGTTCCTTCGCGCTCCCGGCTCTCTCCTCGGGCCGTCCGCGCGCAGGAAAGGTGAGACTCGCTCGCTAAATTTATGCCGAATTTATGCTCCGCCTTCGGATTGCTCGCCGGGTGTAGGAGGGCTTGCAGGCACTCGTGTCGCCTTTAACTGCAGGGCTGATTCGTCATCTTCTTCGGGTTGCTGTGCTATCTTCCTCGGTCTGTCTCTCTCTCTCTCTCTCTCTCTCTTCTCTCTTCTTCTCTTCTTCTCTCTCTCTCTCTCTCTCTCTCTCTCTCTCTCTCTCTCTCTCTCTCTTTCTCTCTTTCTCTCTTTCTCTCTCTCTATCTATCTATCTATCTATCTATCTTATCTTATTTCTTTTCATCCTTTTTTCTACATCTGATTTTCCTCCTCTTTCACTTCCTCCTCCTTCTCCTTCTTCTTCTTCTCTTTCTATTTATCTTCCCCTTTTCCACTTTATTATCTTCATTTCGTGTGTTTCCCGCATTTCCGTCACAGCGATTACTCGAGAAGTCCTCGTTCGCCGACAGAGTGAAAGTCAGAGCGAAGGAGACAAGGAAGTGAGGGTTTCAGGCGCGCAAATGAGCCTCGCCTCGCTCCTTGCTTCGCCTCTCTTCTCGCCCATCAGTTTGTTCCTCGCTTTGCCCCCTCGCCTCGCTCCTTGCTTCGCCTCTCTTCTCGCCCATCAGTTTGTTCCTCGCTTTACCCCCTCGCCTCGCTCCTTGCTTCGCCTCTCTTCTCGCCCATCAGTTTGTTCCTCGCTTTACCCCCTCGCCTCGCTCCTTGCTTCGCCTCTCTTCTCGCCCATCAGTTTGTCCCTCGCTTTACCCCCTTGCCTCGCTCCTTGCTTCGCCTCTCTTCTCGCCCATCAGTTTGTTCCTCGCTTTACCCCCTTGCCTCGCTCCTTGCTTCGTCCCTCTTCTCGCCCATCAGTTTGTCCCTCGCTTTACCCCCTAGCCTCGTCCCTTGCTTCACTCCTTGGCTTGTTCCTCGTCTTTCCCCTTGTTTCACTCTTTGACTTGTTACTTGTCTCATTCCTTCCCTCGTCCCTTACCTGTTTCTTGCTTCACTCCTTGACTTGCCACTTGTCTCATCCCTTCCCTCGTCTCTTATCTGTTCCTTGCCTTACTCCTTGTCTTGTTCCTCGTCTTTCCCCTTGCTTCACTCCTTGCCTTGCCTTTTGTCTCATTCCTTCCCTCGTCTCTTACCTGTTTCTTGCTTCACTTCTTGCCTTCCCCATGCCAC
>NC_091570.1:7025942-7030942 GCF_042767895.1 Penaeus vannamei
ATTTCTCGGCGCAATAATTACGTTGCGGAAGCCGAGGAGCGGCTCTCCTAAGACGGTGCGAAGAAGGGAGGAAGGGAGAAAAGGAAGGAGGGAAGGGAGAATGGGTGGGAGGGAAGGAGAAAGGGAGGGAAGGGAAGGGGGAAAGGGAGGGAGGGAAGGGAGAATGGGTGGGAGGGAAGGAGAAAGGGAGGGTGGGAAGGGAGAAAGGGAGGCAGGGAAGTGAGAATGGGAGGCAGGGAAGTGAGAATAGGAGGGAGGGAAGGGAGAAAGGGAGGCAGGGAAGTAGAAATGGGAGGCAGGGAAGTGAGGAATAGGAGGAGGGAAGGGAGAATGGGAGGGAGGGAAGGGAAAAGGAAGGAGGGAGGGAGGGAAGGGAGAATGGGAGAGAGGGGAAGGAGAATGGGAGGGAGGGGAAGGAGAATGGGAGGGAGGGAAGGGAGAGAGGGAGAGGCAAGGAGACAGAGCGAAGAAGTAAGAAAGAGAGAGAGAGGGAGAGAAAGAGAGAGAGGGGGAGGAAAGGACAGAGAGAGACGGGGTGGGAGGGGTAGGAGATTGAGAGAGAGAGAGAGAGAGAGAGAGAGAAAGGGAGAGACAGACATAGACAGACAGACCGACAGAGGGAGACAGAGGGATGGTCTCTAGCTCCCCAGCGCCTCCGCCTCGCCCCATGCCCATCGAGAACCACCGACAGCTCGGACGGAGACAGAAATGGCTAATAACAGCGGCGGTGACAGGTTCCTCTCCGCTGTCAGCGCCGCAACACAGCGGTCTGTCTCACCTGCCGACGCCGACGCCAACGCGCCAACAGCAGTCCACCCTCCTTACCTCGGTCTGTGTGGCTAGGACGAAAGGATGGAAGGATTTCGAAGTGGACATTACGCCTTCATTTCTTACGATTTTCCTTTCCCGTAACGTTTTCTTACACGTCGTTATCCCCATTGAAATTTTGCCCTTTCCTCTTCTTCTTCGTTATCGGACTCTGTCTTCTCTTCCTCCTTCGCTCTCCTTTCCCTCCTTCCCTCCATTCCCCATCCCCCCCTTCCTTTCCTATCCCCGTTTCCCTTCCCCTTTCTCCTCCTCCTTCTCCATTCCTGTCCCCCCTCCCCCTTTCCTCTTCTTTTTCGTTATCGGACTCTGTCTTCTCTTCCTCCTTCGCTCTCCTTTCCCTCATACCCTTCCTTTCCCCTCCCCGTTTCCCTTCCCCTTTCTCCTCCTCCTTCTCCCTGCCTGTCCCATCCCCCCTTCCACCCCCTCCCCCGTCCTCGGCCGCCAAGCTCTTTGACTGAGGACGCGTGTTAACAGAGCCGCACGACCGGGCCGAGTCACTCCCGCCGCCAACAACAAACCGTGAGCGAGGAACCAAAGCGAAAATACAAAGTTGTCGCTGGCCTTTTGTCTATCACAGAACCTGTCCCTCACAGACGCCCCCTGAATGAGAGATCTTGTTACAGTCCCACTTTTTTTCTTTCTTTCTTTTTTTTCTTTCTTTTTTTCCCATTTTTTTTGTCGTCGAGATGTTTGAGGTTTTAGGCTTTCTCACTCTTAGAGGTATGACTGGCGACGGTAACCTTAACGAAGAGATATTGTATGCGTGTGTTTTGTGTCTTGGCTTACGAGGAGGGACACATCCACACGCAATAGTACGCGTGCACGGCTGGTCACGGTCGAGTGGATGCCGAGTGTGTGTGGATCTGGAAGCGAGAGAGATTTCGGAACAGGTAGATCCGTTTTCGAATTTGGATTTTGGAGCCGGATGGGGTAAGGAGACGAGTTTATTACTTTTAATGTTGATGAAACCCTAATCTATCTATCATTCTGTGTGTGTATATAGATAGATAGATTGGTAGATTGGTAAATAGATAGATAGAGATAGATAGATAGGTAAATAGAGAGATAAATAGATAGATAGACAGACAGACAGACAGGCAGTCAGGTAGATAGACAAATCGATAGACAGAGACATGGACAGATAGACAGAGAGATATATACACAGAAAGAATAAGAAAGAGTGACAAACAGACAAACATAAACATACGCAGAAAGAGAGAGAGAGAGGATGTGTCTAGATAATCATAAAACAGAAACCAAATTTTCTATTTTTCCTCACTCTTTCTCTCTCTTCTTTGTCCACTCTCTCTCTATACCTCCTCCTCCTTTTTATATATTCAATCTCCGTTCATCCTAGAGATACATTTCCTTCCGTGTGCCATGCCCTGTTCCCATTTCCTCTGTCTGACTGAGAAATTCCTGTCACTGACACGGGTGCCAGCAATTAGCCAGGTGTTCATTATGCGCTATTCATTTCCTGTTTATCATTCGCAAACACTTTCATAAAGAATAAAACACTGCAGCGAGAGAGAGGACAACAAGAATTCCCTCCTGTAAGGTGAATTTAACATGGCAAAAGTGCTATTTGGATTGAATATTTTGGAATCGCTTCTGGTATTGTTTGTAATTGTAGTGATACAGATATATATTTAGGAATCTTTTTTTAGACATAGGCATAATACCAGGAAGGTTTTGGCAAGAAAAAATATATTGCGATATTAATGTGATATTGTTTCTACCTATTTCTCTACATCCCTCTCTGACCGACTCACTTCTGTACATAAACGCAACAGTCCGTCTTTCTTTATAGATGTATTTATACACAATGCACACACACACACACACAAGCAAACAAACAAACAAACACAGACACACACACACACACACACACACACACACACACATGCACATACACACACACACACACACACACACACACACATACACACACACACACATACACACACATGTACATGCACAAACACACACACACTCACACACGAATATATATATATATATATATATATATATATATATATATATATATATATATATATATATATATATATATATATATATATATACATATATATATATATATATATATATATATATATATATATATATATATACATATATAAACACATACACATACTCAAACGCACGCCCACGCCCAGGCAAGTGGCCAGCCGTCGGGCGCTGGGCAAGAGCCTCCCTCCCCCAGTCCCCACCCCCCGCCCCATCCCCCGCCCACCACCCCACCCCCGCCCCTCACCCCACCTTTCCCTCCTTCACGCTGGAGCCATAAAGCAGAGTGTACGCCGCTTATCGCCTCCCTGTGATTCACGCTAAGAGCCCTTTGATTTATATCTCACTAACCAGCAGCCTGAGTCCACACAACACCGGTGGCGCTTCCTCGTCCTTTTCTTTGCTATGTTTTTTTTTTTTTTTTTTTTAATCTTTCTACGTTCTTCTCTTCGCTTTTTTGTGTGTGTTTTTTGGGGTGGGTGGGTGGGTGGGTGGGGGGAGGGACGGGGGTTCTTCGTATTCTTTCTATCTTTTTTTTTCTTATTTTGTGTTTGGGTTTCTTGTGCTCCTTTTTTTTTTCTCTCTCTCTCTCTCTTTTGTTTTCATTGTCTTGGTTTTCCCCTTATTTTTTTATCATCTTTCGCAATTCCTCTCTGTTCCTGTACATCCTGTATTCTTCTGCATTGCGTCTTTGTCTCCCTGTTTCGTCCTTGATTCTTTCGTCTATTCTTTTCTTCCTTTTTCTCATTCTGTTCGGTTTCTTTAACCTGGCATCCCCTTCCTCATCCTTCCTTCCTATTCTCTGGCAGTGCTGAAAGGGGACGTGGAAGAGAAAGACGAAGGAAATACGTAAGAGAAGGGAGAGAGAAAGAAGACAGAATGAGGGGAGAATGAAGAGACAAAAGAAAGAAGACAGAATGAGGGGAGAATGAAGAGACAAAAGAAAGAAGACAGAATGAGGGGAGAAGGAAGAGACAAAAGAAAGAAGACAGAATGATGGGAAAAGGAAGAGACAAAAGAAAGAAGACAGTATGAGGGGAGAACGAAGAGACAAAATAAATAAAACAGAATGAGGGGAGAAGAAAGAGACAAAAAGCAAGAGGAACGACCCCCTCTTGAACGAGTATTAAGGAGGGAAAACCCACGGCCCAAGAGGATTCGTTACATGTAATGTTTCGTCTTCACACACCGGACGTGTTTCATACATCGGTAATGCGAGAGAGAATTGGAAATCCGCCCCCTCTTTAGGCTCGAGGCGGACCTGTTGGGGATACAAAGAAACATAAACCATGCAGAGACAAAGGAAATACAAACCACAACAGTCCACGACGATTCGAGACAAACGAGGGATGGATTTTCTTGTGGATTTCATTTGTGTGTTTGTTCGATTTTTTAATCTTATTTATTTATTTATTTATTTTTCTTGCTGGGGATACAAAGAAACATAAAACATGCAGAGACAAAGAAAATACAAACCACTGAAGCCCACGACGATTCGAGACAAACAAGGAATGGATTTTCATGTGGATTTTATTTGTGTGTTTGTTCGATTTTCTATTTTATTTTATTTTATTATTATTATTTATTTTTTATTTTTTTATTTTATTATTATTATTTATATATATATATATATATATATATATATATATATATATATATATATATATATATATTTTTTTTTTTTTTTTTTTTTTTTTTTTTTTTTTTTTTTTTTTTTTTTTTTTTTGGGGGGGGGGGGGGGGTACAAAGAAACATAAAACATGCAGAGACAAAGGGAATACAAACCACTACAGTCCACGACGGTTCGAGACAAACAAGGCATGCCTTTTCATGTGGATTTCATTTGTGTGTTTGTTCGATTTTTTATTCATTTTATTTTTTTTATTATTTATTTTATTTTTTTTTTCTCTCTCTCTCTTTTGCTGGGGATACAAAGAAACATAAAACATGCAGAGACAAAGGAAATACAAACCACTACAGTCCACGACGATTCGTGACAAACGAGGAATGCCTTTTCATGTGGATTTTATTTGTGTTTGTTCGATTTTTTTTCTTTCTTTCTTTCTTTCTTTTTTTTTTTTTTTGATGGGTATATATAAAAAAAACATAAAACATGCAGAGACAAAGGAAATACAAACCACTAC
>NC_091570.1:7063442-7065942 GCF_042767895.1 Penaeus vannamei
TATTATTATTATTATTATTATTATTATTATTATTTCTATCATTATTAATATTATCATTGTTATTATTATCGTTATTATTATTGCTACTATTATTAACATTATCATCATCGTCTTCATAATTACTTTCATAATCATCATTGTTATCATCATTATTTCAATAATTATTATCATTATCATTATCGTTATCACTATCATCGTCGCCTTACTGTCTTCATTATATTCCTTTCTATTACTACCTTTATCATTATCTTTACAATTTTAGTGTCATCATTATCATTGGTTGCTATTATCATTAATATCATTTTTTATTATTGTCGTTTGTTCAATTTCAAGAAAGGTAAAACTGTCAACTCACCCCGAGCTTGACGTTGTCTGATTCGAAATATCGCTTTTTAGGAATAATAATATGATGTTGAAGGTAATAAATTCCAATAAAAATAATAATATATATTGTACATGTATTGGCATTCTTGATACATATGTTATATTAAGAGTTATATGACTGAATTAGCGATTTTGGAGAACTGTCAGGGATTTTGGTGAGGTGAAAGATTTTCTATATTTAGTGGCAATAGTACGAGCATTATTATTATCACCATTATTACTATTATCATCAGAATTCTAATCCTTTTTTATCGTCGTTCTTAGTAGTATTAATAACAGTAATAGTAGCTGTATTATTTTTTCAGTAGTTATTTAAAGTACTGTCCTATTCATCATTAGTATCATTGTCATCTTCGTGGTTTTCGTCATTTTAATTGTTATTGCTGCTGCTGTTGCTGTTGGCATTGTAGCATTATAGTGATTATGATAATTACATGATTTTGAAAACAGTACTTAAAATTTTAATCAAGGCTACACTGCAAATCATGTTACATTTATTCATTCGTTTATAAGTGATACATAATGATAATTGGATTTTCTGATTTTGTAATAGTGATTTCATAATTGCTCTCTGAGACTTTCTTTTGTCTGGATTCTGAAATTGATGGAGTCGTGGATACAAGAATCATCCCTTATTTCTACGTTACAGCTTTGATCCTTAGTATTCAAATGGATACCTAAAGTGTACAAATTGATTAAGAATACAACATTCATAAGCATGTAGTCTTTAAGGAGGTTTCGAAACCAGAAATGTGAAAGCGAAATACATTATAAGATTTTCATTCTTCGTGTTAAATCTCAAGTTTATACTCTTCATTTAGACTTCATATTATATCATCTCAGAATATACTTAAATTCTGATTATGATTACTCTCTGGTAATATGATAACACGATAACAAAATTATATATATATAAAAAAATAATAATGCTTGCAAAAATGGATTTGAAATGTCGTCCCTCGGGCTTCTCGTTCTATAATTATTTTTTATGTTTATTTCATTTAATCAAACTCAATAGACTTTTGGAATTACATAAACCTTTATCCATTTTGCTTGAGATATAATAATTTCATATACATTTCAGAAAAGAAAACTTTGATAATGACGTTGATAATGAAATGATATCTGATGTTCAGTGTGTATAACAGTTTTCCGTTTCCTATCCATTTGAACGGTTAAATAAATTGTTTATTTTATTCGATAATAAAATGATACTTGATATTGGTTGTTTAAACAGCGCAATATTTTTTTTAAAATAATAAATACGTTTAATAAAGGTTTTGTGCAATATCTGGAATTTCGGAGAATTTCATTTATTATGACGATGAAATAAAAACGATGAATTAGACAATACTGATTTAATAATGGTGATGATGACTAGGATAATGGCAGTAAGAATAGCAATAACTATGATAAAAATCATAATAAAAATGACAATAAAACAATAGGAGTAGTGCAGGCCAAGCTATGTTATAGGTAATAATGATACAGAATTGTATATTTATATATATATATATATATATATATATATATATATATATATATATATATATATATATATATATATATATATGTATGTATGTATATATGTGTATATGTATATATATATATATATATATATATATATATATATATATATATATATATATATATATATATATATATATATATATATAATTAAGTACCAGTTATATAATCATACTAGCGATCATCAGAATTATATAGATGAATAAATGAATAAATAAATAAATAAATAAATAAATATATATATATATATATATATATATATATATATATATATATATATATATATATATATATATATATATATATATATATTAATATCATTACCATTATTACTATTGTTACCATTATCATTACTAGTAATGGTAGTATTTGCTGTTGTTGTATTACTATAATTGTCATAATTTTTACTATTATTTATATTATTATAATTCTTATTATTACCATCACTATTACAGTTATCATTATTGGTATATATATTATAATATAATTTATTATAATCATCATTATCTGGATCGTTAATTGTATTATCATAATCATTGTTATAATCATTATCATATTCTTTTATAATGTATTATCATCATCACCATTT
>NC_091570.1:7070942-7080942 GCF_042767895.1 Penaeus vannamei
AGCTTCCAATACAAAATTACTTCCAAAAGTGTCAAATATCCAAGATTTTCTTTTGTTTGCTCCTGGTGAACGCGTAGCGGTGAGAAGGGGGAAAGCAGTGCCATAAGCGCCGTTGAAACGAAGAGGAAATATAATTCAAGCATCAAAGCTTCAGTAGGAATTCTTAAAGATTAAAAAACAATTAAGATGTATATATATATATATATTTATATATGTATATATATATATATATATATATATATATATATATATATATATATATATATGTATGTATGTATGTATATACATATATTTATGAATGTGTATGTATATATATATATATATATATATATATATATATATATATATATATATATATATATATATATATATATATATATATATATGTATATATATATATATATGTGTGTGTGTGTATATATATATATATATATATATATATATATATATATATATATATATATATATATATATATATATATATATACATATATATATATATATATATATATATATATATATATATATATTCATATATATATATATATATATATAAATATATATATACACATATACATATATGTATATATATGTATATACATACATATATACATATAAGTTTATATATATATATATATATATATATATATATATATATATATATATATATATATATATATATATATATATATGTATTCACATATACATATAAGTATATATATATATATATATATATATATATATATATATATATATATATATATATATATATATATATATATATATATATTTGTGTGTGTGTGTGTGCTTTAGTATCGGACGTACATGAATTGATAATAGGTACCCTGAAAAAAATGCTAAAAGAACTTCTGGCATTATTTATCATTTAACATCGTTTTCATCGTATCCCCTTAACTTTCGAAATAGTAGCCAACAGTAGCAACAAACTCCGAACGAGAACAAACAATAACAGTCAGAGCATAGCGACCGAAACTTGAAATAAAAAAGTAAGAAAAATGGGAAAGTAAAAGAGGCAAAATATTGAAGAGAAGCGAGAACATCCGTCTGGCTTGAGAATGATAGCACTGAAGATGCTATGAGCGTATTTGCGGCGCTACGTAAAGGAACAGATTAAAACGCCGAGCGACAAGATCTCACTTTCTCCGCCATCGTCGAGAAAAAAAAAAAATGGTAGAGATAAAGATACGGGAAGAGAAAGGAGAGAATGAGAGAGAGAGAGAAAAAAAATGAGAGTCTAGCATCGACGTCCGTATAGTGTACTGATACCCTGGAGCAATTTTCATCAGATGTGTCAAAGCTGGGATTAGTTACGGAATGGATCAGTTTTCTTCTTTTTTTGTGAATTCTCTCTCTCTCTCTCTCTCTCTCTCTCTCTCTCTCTCTCTCTCTCTCTCTCTCTCTCTCTTTCTTTCTCTCTCTCTCTCTCTCTCTCTCTCTCTCTCTCTCTCTCTCTCTCTTTTGTGTTTGTCTTTCTCTCTCTATGTTTCTCTCTCTCTCTCTCTCTTTCTCTCTCTCTCTCTCTGTCTCTCCCTCACTCTCTCTCTCACGGGAAAATACCCTCTCTTTCTCTCCCAGCTTCATTTATAAAAACAGATAGGTTGATAGATAGGCCGGTGAATGTACAGCCATATGTATAGAGATGGACAGGCTGAAAATTGTATAGACATATATATATATATATATATATATATATATATATATATATATATATATATATATATATATATATATATATATACATATATATATATATATATATATATATATATATATATATATATATATATATATATATATGTGGGTGTGTGTGTGTGTGTGTGTGTGTGTGTGTGTGTGTGTGTGTGTGTGTGTGTGTGTGTGTGTATACATATACAAACTCTGACAGCACTCGTTCTGGCTACTCCTCTGACAGCAGTGATAAAGCATTAAGCATCATTGTCTCTCTCCCTTCCCATGAATTACACCAGTGATGTGGAGAGGGGACTCTGCTGCACGAGCAACAGCTTGTCTTCCGCGTCACCCTTGCCCTGGCCCGCGTCCTGGAGAGGCTGCTCGTGATGTGTAGTGATGACACCACGATTGACGTTGAGCGATTGTGGCAGATTTTGTTCCAGCGCAAACCCATGTATTTTGCCACCTCAAAGCGCAAATCTATTTCTACTTGTGGCCGAAAGACGCCAAAATTTTTTTTTGAATATTTGAATGCACACACACATTTAATTATATATGTGTATTGTGTATATATATGATTATATGAACATACATACACATACAGATACACATTATATATAATCATACGTGTCTGAGTGTGTGGGTATATGCACATCCATGGTTGTTTGTGTGCATTTATTGTTTCTTTCCGTTTTTGGTTGTAGAAGGTAAACCAAATAATCAAACAAGTATACATGCAAACAGAAGGGAATAATTATACATACACGACAATATACACCCTAGAACGAAATAAATAAGAGAAACTAACATGCGTAAAAGGCCGATATACCAAATAATCGAATAAGTATACATGCAAACTGAAGGGAAAATTTATACATACACGACAATATACATCCTAGAACAAAATAAAAATAAGAGAAAATAACATGTGTAAAAGGCCGTAAAAGCCAGCTCAACAGCGGATAAGGGAGCGAGCGAGAGGCTGCCGCGCACACGACTCCCCATAATAACAATTACGTCTGCATACTTCCGCTCCGGGCGAGTGTGACGGCGCGAGGGAAGGGCAGGCGGGGGAAAGGGCGAGGGGGGACGAATGAGGAGAAGACAAGGGAGAGGAGGAGGAATGATGAGGACTAGGGCGAGGGGGGACGAATGAGGAGGACTAGTGAGGGGGTGTTTGGGGAAAAAAGAAGGGCACAAGGGAGAGGAGGAGGAATGAGGAGAACTAGCGAATGGATGTTTGAGGAAAACAAAGAGGCACAAATTGGAGGAGAAGGAATGAGGAGGACTAGTGAAGGGATGATTGAGGAAAACAGAAAGGCGCAAGTGAGAAGAGGAGGAATGAGGAGAACTAGTAAAGGGATATTTGAGGAAAACAGAAAGGCGCAAGTGAGAAGAGGAGGAATGAGGAGAACTAGCGAAGGGATGTTTGAGGAAAACAGAGAGGCACAAGCGAGAGAAGGACGAATGAGAAGAATTAGTGAGGGAATGTTTGAGGAAAACAGAGAGGCACAAGGGAGAGGACGAGGAATGAGGAGAATTAGTGAGGAGATGTTTGAGGAAAACAGAGAGGCACAAGGGAGAGAAGGAGGAATGAGGAGAACTAGCGAAGGGATGATTGAGGAAAACAGAGAGGCACAAGTGAGAGCAGGAGGAATGAGGAGATCTAGTGAGGGGCAAGGGTGACCGAATGCGTAATTAGAACAGCAAGACAAAATAGAGAAGGGAGAAGAGGAAAGGAATACATGAGGGTAATGGGTAATTGTAAGGAGCGAAGGGATATATGAAGGGAATAATAAGGGGATACGTGAGAAGGGAAGGAACTACGAGAGGAAAGAAGAGAAAGGAGAGAGTAAGGAAAATGAGTGAAAAGTGCACGCACCCCCCCCCCAAAAAAAAAAAAAAAAATAATAAATAAAAAATAAAAATAAATAAAATGACAAATAAAAAATAAATAACAATGATAATAATAATAAATGAGAGGATGATTAAAGGAAAGAGGAAAAAAATGATAATGGATGAAGGCGAGGCAAGGTGAAAAGAGAGACAAAGAGCGAATGGGCGAGAGACAACAAGGCACAACTGCTCTCCTGTTGGCTCTTATTGTTAGCGTTAACGATAGTGAATTGGACATTAAATGCTAATAGTAATTTGCTGTCTTTGGAGAAATGCGATAAAGAGGGAAGGGGCGGGGGCTGGAGAAAGAGGGAGGGAGGGAGATAATGATAGACAGATAGACATGTGGGTGGAGTCATTGATAGATGGATAAACAGAGAGAGGGGATGGGGGAAGGAAGGAGAGAGAGACAGAGAAACAGACAAAAATAGATAAAGAAGTACACAAACGCAGGAGCAAAGTGAGAAACATACGAATAGAAAGGACGAGAAAGAAAGTGATAAGTAATACACGCATATGTACACATATAAACGCAAAGAGAGAGAGAGAAATAAAGAAAGAGAAAGAAAGAAATAAGGTAAGAGAGGGAACGGGAGAAAGAGACAGGGAGAGGGAGAGGAAGAGAGAGAGAAGTAAAGAAAGAGAGAGAAAGAACGAAAGAAGGAAAAAGAGAGAGAGAGAGAAAAGAAGAAGGAAAGAGAGAAAGAACGAGAGAAAGAGAGAGAGAGAGAGAAACAAAAATAATTTATTGTTATGGAAATCATCAAACGATGTTGGGCGAACATAAAACAAAATTGCCTTTTGTGATAATTTCCCGTCCGACATAGAACAAAGGACGATCTACATGTGCAAAGAAACCAGCATGACATTTAACTTTACGATCCCTGTGATGTATGACAGCAATTCATGCTCGTGGTGTTCATTTCCTTTTCTTTGATATATATATATATATATATATATATATATATATATATATATATATATATATATATATATATATATATTTCTTTTTTATTAAATTATTGTTATTATCATTATCATTATCAGGATTATGATTTTGATTATTATTATTATTATCAATATGATGATGATGATGATGATGATGATGATGATGATGATGATGATTATTACTATTATTATTATTATTATTACTATTATCATTATCATTATTATTATTATTATTATTATTATTATTATTATTATTATTATTATTATTATTATTATTATTATTATTATTATCATTATTATTATTACTATTATTATTATTATTATTATTATTATTATTACTATTATTATTATTATTATTATTATTATTATTATTATTATTATTATTATTATTATTATTATTATTATTATTATTATTATTTACTTATCTTATTATCATTTTAGAAATAGGATATGCAGATACATATAAGGCAAAAATGTGTCCTCTTTTATCCATTACTTTATGCCATGGGGTGCTTTATGAACTGTTATTTTTCCATTATTGTTGTTTCGTTGTTATAATTCTTATTACCGTTATTGTTGTTATTATCAATATCATTATGAATATTGCCATTTCTGTTATCATTATCGTTTCTGTTATTTTCCTTGTCATTACTTATTATCATTACTATCATCATTAACATCTATCATTATTATTATTGTTGCTGTTGTTGTTATCATTATTATTACTGTTATCATTATAATTGGTATTATTATTATCAATATTATTGTTATTAATACTATCATTATTATTATGACTACTATAATGATTATTACTATTATCATCATCATTAATATTATTATTGTTATTAATGCTACTATTATCAATATTATCATTACTATCATTATCATCATTGTTTTTATAATTATTATCATTATCATCATTATTATCATTGATATCATGATAGTTATTGTTACTATTATTACTGTTATTATCAATATTATTATTATCATTATCATTAGTTGTATTACTAGTAGTATCATGGTTATTTTTGTTATTATTATTGTTACTACAATTGTTATTTTTATTATCATTATTCATCATCATCATTATTATCATTATTATTGTCATTATTAATATACTATCAACATTATAATTGTTATGATTATTACCATTATCATCATCACTATTGTAATTATATCATCATTTTACTATATCTTAATTATTATCATCATTATCATAAGATCATTATAAATTGACCACTTTTAAATGAAATAATTTTTCATTCGTTATCTATCAAACGGGAATGGTTTGTCTACCTAAAAAGCTTAATAACTGACTTCCTTCTTTTATTCACTCTCGGGGGATTACAGTGACGTTTCATTAACGGCAATAATTACCATCATCCAAATAGCAGCCTGTGAGGAAATGGACAACAAAATCCTAATTTGGCTTAGTGGCTAACGGGAAACGGGCCTACAAGCTGGATCTTCCGTCCCTTCGGAAATTCAGGAAAGATGGGGAAGGAAAAGAGAGAAAAGAGAGAGAGAGAGAGAGAGAGAGAGAGAGAGAGAGAGAGAGAGAGAGAGAGAGAGAGAGAGAGAGAAAGAAAGTAATCGTCAATTTATTTTTATAAATAAATAGTGACGATGTAAAAAAAATCTTCGTATTCCAAATCCAGGGAGGGAAAGCGCAGACGCAAGCCTATCATGTGCATACTGGAGTTAATATAAAGCCGGGAAATAAGAGTTTTGCGTAATGCGGACTCGTTTCTCACGCGCAATGATAGGCATTCGTAGGTCCGCGCCGCGTCCCATCACCGGCGAACGGCCTTCCGCACAGGTGTCCCGCAGCCGCCATGAAGAGCAATTGTTAATAACTCTTATGGACTAGAGGCATAAAGAGGAATTTCCGTGCAACCGGATGCAGATTGGGCGATCGGATTGTTCTTTTTTATGTATTGGATGCTTTTTTCTTTTTCTTTTTTTTATTTCTCTGGCTGGCAGGCAGTCTTATTATTTCGCCGAACCGGCAGCGAGAAAGAATTTATGAAATTGTGTGAGTTAATGTTCTGGACGGTGTGTGTGAGCAAATGAGAAGCGCGTTTTTGTCTCCGTTTCTTTTTATGCTTTGCGTTCAGAAAAAAAGTAGATATGTACTGCAAACATACACGCACTCGCACAGCTGAAGCTTTCTACTTATTCATCCTACTCTTTAATCGCCTTCCCTTTCTCTCTCTCTCTCTCTCTCTCTCTCTCTCTCTCTCTCTCTCTCTCTCTCTCTCTCTCTCTCTCTCTCTCTCTCTCTCTCTCTCTCTCTCCGTAATAGGTTTGCCGCTGAGGTGTCGTATCGTAAGGATGAATAGGTAAAGTCAAAGAGAACAGTATAAAAAGTCAGATAGACAATAATAATGTAATTATGGTTCTGAATTTTGGTTATAAACAAATTTCACACGCACACACACACAGACACACACACATACACATACACACAAGCACATATACATATATGTATGTATGGTTAATGTAAACAATATACACACAAATACAAATGATTGCATGTGCTAATAACTATGAATTTTAAAAAAGAACAAAATAACATATATACATACATTCAACATATAGATATGGTAAACGAACTTAAGTGAGCGTTGGTTGAAAGGGAAAGGCTATTGGGTAAATAAGGTGGTTGCGGTGGTTGCATTGTCGAGTTCTGGGTTCATCCTGTGTATAAGCAGGGATTCTGAGATAATGAGGTCTAGGCGGGAGGCGTGTGAGGATGGAATACTGAAATTTGTGTTACGGGAAAGGATGTGAGTGAAATTGAGAGTGTTTTCTTAATGCTGAGAAAGACGGTTTGCTCAGAGGAAGGCCAGTCCTGACGGATTTGCCTTTGTGTTCTAAGCTGCGGTGTCGTAGCCATCATATGGTAGATCCCACGTACCGAGCTCGGCAGCAAGGACAGGTAAATCAATATACTACGTTAGAACACATATCTGAGTTACATCTCATTGGTTGTTTTAAAAATTTGGCAATATTGTTAGTGTTAGTGAAGACAAAAGTGAATTTAATTTGGGGGTAATGGTTTTGCAATAGTAATTTTAGCTGTTTCCTAATTTCAAAGCTAAAACTATCCATATATGGTAGTTTAAAATACCTATGGTATTTTTAACGGTAGAGGCAGTGTGCTGGTTGCAGAATATTTTCAAAGAAAGGTTTCGGTAATTTTATCAAACGAGAATAATTTTGTCATGAAAGTTTAACCAGTTGCTACATAAGTTATAGGCTCGAGTGACTAGAGGTATGACGCTATTAATTTTGTATAGATATGGAACGTAGCTGAGAAAGTGAAGTCCGAGGTCATTCGCTAAATGCTTTATGGAAGATGCCATTGTCATTGGTGACTAGCGTGTCCAAAACGGTAATTGATGGTTTCCTTGAAAGTCACAGGTACATTTGATGTTCGCGTGTTCGAATTAAGATTTATGTGTGATGGGTGTTTGAAGAGGAGAAATGTGCTATCGATGTATCGACGATAATAGACGGGTTTAAATCTAGACGGACATTGAGCCAATTTGTTCATGATAGCAAAGGAATGCATTAGCGTATAAAGGGCCTAATGGGGATCCCATTGCTACCACGTCTGTTTGGCTGTATAAGCAATCATCAACATAAAAAATGGAGTAATGGGCTGTAATTTCAAGCATTTCAAGTTATCTTCCGATAAACCATATTCATTGAAATGTGTGCTGTTCAGATTGTTGACTATTATATCCGTGGTTCCAAAAAGGGGAACATTAGTGAACAACGACTCAACATCGAAACTTGCCATGTTGATGGATTGTTGCAGTTTAAAAGATGCATTTTCATTTGCAAAGGCAGTGGAATTTTCAATTTTATACTGATTGGTGGTTAGTATGAAAGGAATTTTGCAGTGTTATAGTTAAAAGTACCAGTCGATTAAATAATGGGTCTTAGAGGAATGTTAGGTTTGTGAACATTGGGAAGTCCATAAAGTAAACCAGGTCTGGAGCACGATGTCATAAGAAAATTATTTATTTTCATTAATTGATGTTTTAATGGTGTGGAGAACGTCAGGTACAAGTGAGTTGAAACCTCAGTAGTGATTCGCTTGAATTTAGTGTGGTCGCTGAGAGTATTCATGATCTTTTGTTCATAATCACACCTTTGTTAATATTTATATCGCACTTTGGTAATATATATATATATATATATATATATATATATATATATATATATATATTTATATATTTATATATATATATATATATATATATATTTTTTTTTATATATATATATATTTATATATATATATATATGTATATATATATATTTATATATATATATTTATATATATACATATATGTATATATATATATATATATATATATATATATATATATATATATATATATATATATATATATATATAAATATATACACACATGTATATACATTTAAAAATATACGTATATGTACATATATAAAATTATAAGTTTATATATGTAGGTACATCTATATATATCTATCTATATATAGTTATATATATAAACAATTTATAAAAAATCTACCTTTACATCTTTTAATGAACCTCTTCCACCCTTCTTAAGTTGTTTCTCCCGTCCTCTTATCTTTACTCTCTTTCTCGTTCTTCTCTCCTTCATCCACGCTCCCTTCGTTTCCTTCGCCAAGATCCATCTTTCCCTCCCACACACTCTTTGCTCGCACCTTGTTAATTCCTTTTGATTTATGTCCTTCCCTAAACACTCGTCAGCTGCTCACTCGCCTCCAGAATATGGTGGGGAGATCTTTGTTCTTGTTGTTTTTCGATAATTCTTATTCTTAATTTTTTTACCGTGTCTTCGAATTTTGTTATGTGTATATGTGCGTGTATGTATATGTGTATGCATGTGTGTGTGTATCGCCTTCTATGACACGCACATACACATACACGCACACATACACACTTTCTCTCTCTCACACACACACATATGTATGTATATCTTTATATTTATCCCTATCTATCTGTATATATTTCTGATGATCGCTGGTATGATTATAGACGCATACATACACTAACACACATACATACACACAAGCACACGCATTCACACGCAAATGTATATATATATATATATATATATATATATATATATATATATATATATATATATAGAGAGAGAGAGAGAGAGAGAGAGAGAGAGAGAGAGAGAGAGAGAGAGAGAGGTAGAGAGAGGTGTGTGTGTGTGTGTGTGTGTGTGTGTGTGTGTGTGTGTGTGTGTGTGTGTGTGTGTGTGTGTGTGTGTGTGTGTGTGAAAGTGCATTGCAATAGTCTTCTGCTTGATAACCTCCACCCACGGGTAACATGATTCCCAGGTCGTTTGGCACCTGCACGTCGAGCGGTGTGTGTGGGAACGACTCGTTCTAAAATAGAACTACGACTCCTCCGCGCTTGTTACTTCGGAGG
>NC_091570.1:7090942-7093442 GCF_042767895.1 Penaeus vannamei
CTGTGTATTTGAGAAAGGTGATTTTAATGTATTTTTTTAAGTGTGAATATTTTAATGCTTTGATTGAGGTATGCGCTCTCTGTGTTTCTAGTTTCAGACATATATTACTTATATCCAATTTATGTTTTTTTAATGATGAACATTCTCAATTCAGATAAATGTACCTAATGTAGAAAATGTATGAATGAGAATGAATATCTTCATAATACAAGAGATGTATTTGACCATTTTCGAATATATATTCGTCAGAATGCACGTAATACATCAGAAATACATGTCTTTCTGACGAAGATATATTCGAAACCGGTCAAAAACATCTCATTCTCATTCATACCTTTCTACTTTTGTCTACATGAATACGGTTCAAATGTACGTAAATCCTATCAAGTTTTTTCCTAGCTTTTACAGGCATTTTACAGTTCACACAAACATTCTTAGATTTAAACCGATGTTCTTCACTTTACAAACACAACCTGTCGTTCATGCAAATATTCTTCAACATACCCTCACCCCCCACACAAAAAAAAATAAATAATAATAAAAAATAAAAGATAAAGAATCACTGTTTAAAAACTTCCTTCGGTGTTTGTAACAGTTCGGTTAATATAAATGTTCGCCAATTTACAAAAAGACCATTTTCTTTGTCCATACCCCCTTTCTTTCAGTTTATCCCAACCTTCTTTTAATGTGTGCAAACGTTCTCCGCTTCGTAAGGACGTTACTCAGTTCCTACAAATGTTCTTCACTTCGCTCCCACGACAAAGGAAGGATGGAAGGAGCTTTTCTTCGACGCAAGGACACTTAAGGACACACTTTTATCTCTCCAATTAAGGAAAATTCCTGAAGTATTGCTCTCTTTTTAATTACTTTCCTAACTCCGTAAATGAATAAGCGGGGATTCCCCGTCCCCGTTGACAGCTCCGGATGAGAACTCTTAATGTGGTTACGGGGTATGCTTCGTCTATACTGGAGGAGGAGCAGGAGGAGAAGGGGGAAGAGGAAGAGAGGGAGGAGGAAGAGGGGGAAAAGAAGGAGGAGGAAGTGTGAGAGAAGAAGGAGAAGGAGGAGGAGGAGAGGGGAAAAGTAGAGGAAGTGTTAGAGAAGAAGGAGAAGGAGGAGGAAGAGAAGGAAGAGAGAGGGGGAAGAGGAAGAGAGGGAGGCGGAAGAGAGGGAAAAGGAGGAGGAGGAAGTGTGAGAGACGAAGGAGAAGGAGGAGGAGGAGAGGGAAAAGGTGGAGAAAGTGTAAGAGAAGGAAGGGGGAGGTGGGAGGCGGTGGAGAGGGAAAAGGAGGAGCGAGTTGTGAAGAGGAGGAGAGGGAGTAAGGAAGACGAGGAGAGGGAAAAGGAGGAAGGAGATTGGAGGAGGAGAAGGAAAAATGAAGAGTAGGAGGAATAGGGGAGAGGAGGAGGAGGAAAAGGAGAAGTAGAAGGAGGAAGGACAGGATGAGGAGGAGGAGAGGGAAAAGGAGGAGGAGGAGGAGAAGAAAGAAGAATACGAGGGAAGTGATGAGGAGGAGGCGGAAAGCGGGAAGAGGGTTGAAGGGGAGGGGAGAGAAACAGGAGGTTTCATCTTCAGATTTATAAAAAGGAGGAGGAAGAGGAAGAAGACGGGAAAGGAAAAGGATAAGCATGTGTCCGATGTTTTCTATAATCTACCGACCTGTAAATCTCTCTACTAAATCTCTCTCTCTATTTCTTTCATTCTTTCTCTCTCTCTCTCTCTCTCTCTCTCTCTCTCTCTCTCTCTCTCTCTCTCTCTCTCTCTCTCTCTCTCTCTCTCTCTCTCTCTCTTTAATTAATTTCTTCCATTCCTTCCTTCCCATCATTGACTCTCCCTTCACTCGCTTCACTCTTTTGTCTTCTCTCCCTTCCCCCTTCCCTTATCACTAAGTCTGTCTCTTCTTCTTGCTTCCACTTGTGTTCGTCATGTACTTCTTCTACTTCTCCTACCTTTCCTACCATTTTCCTCCTGTCTCCTATGTCATTTCCTCTCCTTTCTCTTTTTCTCATCTCACCTCTCTCGCCTTTTCTTTGATCTATCCCTCGTCTCTGCTCTTCTAATTCCCTCCCTTCTCCCTATCTCCCCCTTATCCCTATCCCCCTTCCCCTCATTCATTAATCTCCCCTTCTCCTTTTCATCATCGCACAAATGAAGGGATGATTTCAGAATGAGTCGAGATAGTTAGCGCGAGACGGAGAAATACTTAAGGTTGTAGGGTTTTCTCTCTTCTTTCTTGGGCCTGAGCTGTTGTGCTCCTGCGATTTATCCGTCTGTCTGTCCCTTTTGTTTCTTTCTGATCTTTGTTAATTTCTCTTGAAGTCGCTCTCTCTTTCGTCTTCTCTCTAATTCTCTCTCTCTCTCTTTCGTCTTCTAACTCTTTCTCTCTCTCTTTCGTCTTCTCTCTCTCTCTCTTTCTTTCTCTCTCTCTCTCTCTCTCTCTCTCTCTCTCCCTCTCTCTCTCTCTCTCTCTTTCTCTCTCTCTAAGGAACTTGGACGAATC
>NC_091570.1:7103442-7108442 GCF_042767895.1 Penaeus vannamei
TGTGTGTGAGTGTGTATGTGTGTGCGTGCGTGCGTGCGCGTGTGTGTGTTTTTGTTTGTGTTTGTGTTTGTGTGTGTGTGTATATGTGTGTATCTACATATTCACAAACACCCCTTTCTCCTGTTCTGTTTCTCTGTTTCTCCCTTTCCATCAATCTATGTATCTCTCTGTCTGTATTTCTGTTTGTCAGCCTGTCTGTCTCTTCCGCCCCCCCCCCCCCCCCCTCTCTCTTTCTCTCTCTCTCTCTCTCTTTTCGTTTACCTGTGGCTGGGGGATTGAGAGGGGCTAGGTGTTCGGGGTTGTTGGGGGGGGGGGGGTGCAAGTTGATACACAAAGTGATCTGCATAAATGATTAGCCTTCATCATCAGACGAGGCGGCCAATCTTATTTACTTTTTCCTTTTTGCGATTTCTGTTCCTTCAGCTTTCCTCCCTCCCTTTTTCTTCTTCACTCTTTTTTTCTCCTTCTCACGCCCTCTCTCTGTCTCTCTCTCTCTCCCTCTCTCTCTCTCTCTCTCTCTCTCTCTCTCTCTCTCTCTCTCTCTCTCTCCCTCCCTATCTCTCTCCCTCTCTCTCTCCCTCTCCCTCTCCCTCTCCCTCTCCCTCTCTCTCTCTCTCCCTCTCCCACTCTCTCTCCCTCCCTCTCTACCTCTCTCTCTCTCTCTCTCTTACCTTTCTACAGCGATACAGTGACATTTAATTTAGAGGTAATAGGGGTTAACACGCAAGGATAAATTTTCCATTACTTTACATAAGCGCCACGTGACACTTCTCACGCACGGTGGACTTTCTGTTCTTACAGCAGTTCTCATTTCAGCTCCAACGGAAGAGAAGGAACCGAAAACCGGGAAAAAAAAGGATTGCTTATTATTATATATTTTACTGGTACTATCATTATCATTGTTGATGTTTTACGATTTCGATTATTGTCATTTCCGTTATCATTATTATTTTTGTTTTTGTTGTTGTTATTGATGTAATCATTACGTTTTTCTTTGTTATCATTATTATCATTATCAATATTATTATCATTATCACTATAATTATTATTTCTAATTTCACGATCATGCTTATTCCTAATATCAATTTTACCATTATTTTTCAAATGATTATTCATATTCATATTCTTATTATCATTCCTACAAACATCATCATTGCTATTATCGTAGTGTCCACAGCATCCGCCTACTCTGGGGTCGATTTCACCTCTGTAAGTCGCGGTCGAAGCCACACGAGCCGCCAGAGACAATGTCCCCGCTTTATATATATATATATATATATATATATATATATATATATATATATATATATATATATATATATATATATATATATATATATATATATATATAATTTTTTTTTAAATTCTTTTCTTTTCTTTTCTTTTCTTTCTTTCTTTCTTTCTTTCTTTTCCCCGCTTTACGCCACGCCCCGCAAACATAAATGAATATATATATATATATATATATATATATATATATATATATATATATATATACTTTTTTCTTTCTTTCTTTTCTTTTTTCTAGGCAAATGCGGCTAAGTTCCGCTGGTATTTTTATTTTGTCAGCAGTTAGGTCCAACCACCGTTTAAGAACGACAGAGTCCCTGTCTGTATGGTGATGGGAGCTTGGTTATTTTTATAACCATCGACGCATTTTTAACCAGTCTCACTACTTGAATGGCGGTGAAGTCGACAAGCAATATAAATTCAGATTTATTTATTTTCTGAATTGAATGATGTAAATATATTATGGCTGAAATATAGCTTTTGCTTCAACTGTGTATTATCAGACTTTCCCCGTAACTTTTCCTTATTTTCTCTTTATTATTATACTTTCTCTTTGGCGAAGTCTCAGAAAAGTCGTGATAACCACCAAAGGGGGTCATATTTATTTATTTATTTCTCTCTGTCTGTCTGTCTGTCTGTCTGTCTCTCTCTCTCTCTCTCTCTCTCTCTCTCTCTCTCTCTCTCTCTCTCTCTCTCTCTCTCTCTCTCTCTTTCTCTCTCTCTCTCTCTTTCTTCATGGTTGTTTGGGTCATATTGATTATTAACTATCGGGTTGGATGGCCTGGGGGTCTCTTTCGGAGTATAAGTACCCATGGTTTTGGAAAGGGAAATCACTTCGCTACTGACCTTTGCCCTGAACTTTGGTCCTTCGTAATTGAAATTCTGTGTGTTCGTGTTCATTTACCTCATGTCGAGTCCGTGTCTTTTCCTCGAGTAAAGTTAATTTCTTTGGTTGTGTGTAGGAGACGACGGGTTTCTCTTTGGACTTGAATGCGTGACATGATGCATTACCAACTGCAGGGTGCACTCTCTTTCACCACGTCCCACAGCAGCACTTTGTGAAGTCCAAGTGTTAGAGAGCTTAGAAAGGCCAAGTCAAATCAGGGTACAATGCATGAGGATCTGTACCTCCAGTGTTACCACCAATTTTATAAGTAAGTCGACATTTAGTTTTCTTTCCTTTCAGCTTAAGGATCCGTACATACTGGAAGAGAATTTAAATTTGCCATCAAATGACATTAGACTTTTTTTTAACAGCAGTATTGTTTTGGTCGATTCCTGCCTGACTTTGTGTGTTCAGGTAGTTTTGGTGTTCCCAGTACCTTTTCGGTTCTTAACATTATGGCCTTCATATCAATGTTTTTATGTTTAAATGTGTTGTTATTATGTGCCTGGCAGTATTTTTTTTCTTTTTTTTTATAGCTTGTATCCATTTGCGTTGGATATTCACATTTAACGTAAATATGAGAACGTTATTGATGCTGACCCCTAAAAACAATACTTATGGACTTGGGACGCAGCTTAGGAGAACATATTTCTTGTGAGTATATCTGGTGTTACTTTCAAGAAGAAAGTCAATAAAGATATTGTCTAAAAATAACAAAATTGATAACTTTTATGAAAATATCGATAACAGTAATGAAGCTACTAATGCTGATATGAATAACTATTACGTTTTATTAGTAATAAAAGAAGTGATAATGACAATGACAATAAAAATTATGATAATATTCATAAATATGATTATAAATAATATAATCATTATAATAATAACGATAATAATATTAACTATCACAATATTGATAAAATAGTATTGATAAAAATAAATATAATCCTAGTAAAAACAGTAATAAATCAATGATAGCGATACTATTAAAGAATACAAATAATGATTGTGTGATCATAGAAAAAGAAGATAAGAATATATGAAAAGTAGTAATAAAAAAAACAATAGTTACAGTAATAAAAGAAACGATGATACTAATGATAATGATAATGATAATTATTATCTTTATTATTGTGATAATAATAATAATAATTATGATTATAATAAGGATAATAACAATAATAAGTAGAAGCACTCAGAGAGCGCATGTCTCCGTCTAGGTAATAGGGTCACTGATGCAATAAAAATATTCACACGAAGAATTACATTAGAAATAATAATAAAAAATGATAATAACAACCATAACAATAATAATGATATTTCAAGAACCAAAAAAGTTGATCATTATTATTATTACTTTAATCATTATTTTTACCTTTATCATCATTATTATTATCATTTTGGTATTGGTTTTATTGTCGTGATTGTTAATACCATCATTGCAAAAGTTTAATCTTTATTACCATTATGAACATACATGTGTTTCCATTGCTATTATTCTGAACATATTTCAATTGTAGCGATACAGAGAAAAATGGGAAATGAAATCTGAGGTTGCAATAAAACCTCTGAATATCTATAATCGCCTTCTCTGGTGCTTATGAAACGGGCAATCGCAAACGGCTTTCATTATTCAGGAATTAATAAAAAATGAACTCAGTAGCAAACATTTAGGTCTAACCGGCTATTTTTGTACTGTCATGTTAGTACTAGTACTGTGTGTGCTGGTTGACTGTACAATAAGCAGACTAAAATTAAATAATGATAATTTTTATGAATAAATGACTAGGGTTTGTTGCCTTTTAGAGGATGGTATCTTCGTGAGTGTGTGTTTATTTGTTTGTTTGTGTGTATGTGTCTGTTTGTTTGGTTGTGTGTGTATTTGGTTCTGTTTGTGTTTATGTGTGTGTGTGTGTTTGTATAATATCGTGTCTGTGTGTATTCTTGTGTTCATATATTCATCTACTGTTATGTATTTCTACCATCTTTTGTATTTCACATTTCATTAACTATTTTGGTAAGGATGACATTCTAAAACTGTATGTAATGGTAACAATATTAACATCATCAATATTTGCAATACTAATAGATTTGAAACTTAATGATGATTCATATATTCACTGGTGTTGTTGATTTTATTACGCTGGAAAAATTAAAAGAAGAAAGAAAGAATACAAGAACAGAACATTATAAAAGATAAGGAAATAAACAAAAATGTATAAGAAATTAGAAAAGAATAAAAGAAAAAAGAAAAGAAAAATTAACACAAGTATTTATTTGTTCATCTGTAAGTCACATAGATAAAAAATAAGAGAAAAAATACTGAGGAAAGAATAGAAGCGAGCGAGAGGTATAGAGAATATTCATAAATATAAAAGAACAAGAAATGAACCTTCATAAAAGTGAGTTTTGGGGGGAAGGGAGAGGGAGTGAGGGAGGGAAGGTGAAGGGGAAGGTTTCGATAGGGGGAGGGGGAGAAGGGAGAGTATCGGGGGAAGGGGGGAAGGGGGGATAAGGCAGAGAATCGGGGGGGGGGGGGGTCCTACCTCTTCGGATCCTGAAGAAGGCTTCTACTGATGGAGAAACAGATAGAATGATGCCTCGCGTATTCAATCATGGAAGCGGGGGGGGGGGGGGCGCAAAGGGGAGAGGAGGAGGGAGGGCAGGGAGAAGGGGGAAGGGGGGAGGCAAGGGGTAAGATGAAAGAAGAAGCTGGCAAGTTCACGATGGGAAGAAGGGAAGGGAGAAGGACGATGGAAGGGTGGAAGAAGATTTAGGAGGAAGATAGGAAGAAGGGAATAGAGGAAAACAGGCGAGAGAAGAG
>NC_091570.1:7130942-7133442 GCF_042767895.1 Penaeus vannamei
GATGGAGCATTTACGAGAAGAGAAATATAGACTTGACGGCAACGCAGCGTCAGATGTCATTAAGTTTGATGGATGCAGCTGTAAGGGTGAGGATTTGGGACTCTCTGCTACCCCTTCCAGCCATGCCCTCTTCTCTCCGTCTGTCCCACCCTTTCGCTTCGTTTTTTTTTTTTTTTTTTTGCCTCCCCCCATCTCTCTGTCTGTTCGCCCCCCTCTCTCTTTCTCTCTTTCTTTCTTTCTCTCTCTCTCTCTCTCTCTCTCTCTCTCTCTCTCTGCATCTATCTATTTGTCCATCTATTTCTCTTTCTCTCCCTGCCTCCCGCCCCGTGTGTCGTATGACCAGGTTACCGTAGATTTTTTACTTATTTATTTAGGATTTGATAATTTGGTTATTTAATACTTAATATTTCACAATTGATACATAAACCTGATACCACTGACTTTTAAAGAGTGTCAGATCAATACAACTTGATATAATTATCATCACGAGGGAAAAAATAAAAGATTTATTTCATTTTACTATTCATTGACTTGATAAATTACCTTAGCCTTGAGTTATAATAATTTTTTAAGTTGGAACTTCAGAGATCTGTTCGAGTAACTCACCGAGTAACAGGTCCAGATGCACCTAGTGTGGGGTCTTCTCAAAGACTGACTCCTCATCAAACATTTTACCGCTCCGCCCAACCCTCATATTCTCCTTTTCTTTTCTTTTCATATTCTCTATCTGTTCTTACTAGTCCAATGAATGTATTTCTATGGTGAGGACACGCCTACTCTCACAACAGTGCTTTGGTATGCACCTATTCCTGGGTTAGGTCACAAACTATTACAAGTTTCAAGTTCAAGTCTTTCTTGGGTTAGGTCCTAAGTCATATGCACCTTTTCTTGGGTTAGGTCAAAGGCTATTACAAGTTTCAAGTTCAAGAAATAATTCTTTCTTGGGTTAGGTCCAGCGTTAGGTCAAAAGCTATTATTCGTATAAAGTTTACCAAATAAGTCTATACGGTGCCAACCCGCGTACACTTCCCCGGGTGTTGTCTGTTTCACTTGTTACAACACAGACGTTACACCACACGTGTACCTCTGTACCTCCCTCTCTGTGTCTCAGCGTGGGTCTCCCTGTCTCACATCGGGGATGAATGTTCGGATATAACCATTTTGAATACACAAATTTGATTATATACATTTTGAATATAAACATTTGTTTATAAACCTCTTGAACATCAATAATTGATTGTAAACATTTTTGACATCAACATTTTATTTCGAACAATTTGGGCAGAAACATGTGATTATAAACCTTTTGGACCAACATTTGATTTTTAACATTTTAGGAAGAAACATTTGATTATGAACAAATTAAACCTTAACATTTGATTACGAACATTTTGAACACCATTTAATTACGAGCAATCTGGACAGAAACAAGTGATTATAAACATTTTGCACCAACATTTGATTACGAACATTTTAGACAGAAACATTTGATTATAAACAAATTAAACCTTAACATTTGATAACGAACAATTTGAACATGAACATGCGATTATAAACATTTTGGACACCATTTAATTACGAACAATTTGGACATGAACAAGGTGATTATAAACATTTGAACAGAAACATGTGAATATAAACATATTGAACCTTAACATTTGAATACGATCATTTTGGACACCATTTAATTACGACCAATTTGGACAGAAACAAGTGATTATAAACCTTTTGGACCAACATTTGGTTAGTAAAATTTTAGACAGAAATTATTTGATTATAAACATATTAAACCTTAACATTTGATAACGAACAATTCAGACAGAAACATTTGATTATAAACACATTGAACCTTAACATTTGATTACGAACATTTTGGACATTAACATTTAATTACGACCAATTGGGACAGAAACAAGTGATTATAAACCTTTCGCACCAACATTTGACTACGAACATTTTAGACAGATATATTTGATTATAAACAAATTAAACCTTAACATTTGATTACGAACATTTTGGACACCATTTAATTACGACCAATCTGGACAGAAACAAGTGATTGTTTACGAACATTTTAGACAGAAACATTTGATTATAAACATATCGAACCTTAACATTTGATAAATCAAGGAACAATTTGGTCAGGAACATGCGATTATAAACATTTTGGACACCATTTACTTACGAACAATTTGGACATGAACATGTGATTATAAACATTTGGACATTAACATTTGATTACGAACAATTTGGACAGAAACGTGATTATAAACATTTTGGAAATTAACATTTCATTACGAACATTTTAGACAGAAACATTTGATTATAAACATGTTGAACCTTAACATTTGATTACGAACAATTTGGACAGAAACATTTGATTATAAACATTGTGAACCTTAACATTTGATAACGAACAATTCAGACAGAAACATTTGATAATAAACAAATTAAACCTTAACATTTGATTACGAACATTTTGGACACCATTTAATTACGA
>NC_091570.1:7160942-7163442 GCF_042767895.1 Penaeus vannamei
ACGTATT
The DNA here is from genome assembly GCF_042767895.1 of Penaeus vannamei. Classification (NCBI taxonomy): domain Eukaryota; kingdom Metazoa; phylum Arthropoda; class Malacostraca; order Decapoda; family Penaeidae; genus Penaeus; species Penaeus vannamei. The sequence continues at coordinate 7,160,950 of NC_091570.1, forward strand.
TGCAATGTCAACAGCGTAAAGAGGGAGGGAGAGAGAGGGAAAGGATAGAAGAAGTAAGGAATGAAGGAAGAAAGAGTGAGAAGAAGGGTGGATAGGGATAACGGAAGGAGGAGAAAGCGAGGGTGGATTGGGAGGAGAAAGGTGGGGAGGGGCGGGTTAAGGAACAAAGGGATGAAAGGAGAAAAGAAGCAAGTTAGGTAAATAGGTAAGTAAGGAGGAATGGAAGGAGGGAAGAAGGGAATAACGGAGGGAGAGAGCAAGGGAGGAAGGTAGATAAATAGGTAAGTAAGGAGAAATGGAAGGAGGAAAGAAGGGAATAACGGAGGGAGAGAGCAAGGGAGGAAAGTAGGTAAATAGGTAAGTAAAGGCGAATGGAAGGAGGGAAGAAGGGAGGCACGGAGGGAAAGAGCAAGGGAAGAAGGTAGGTATGACGGTAGAGAAGGATGAAGGGAAGCGGGGAGGGAAGGAGGGAGGGAGGAAAAGAAAGCGGGGAGGGGGCGGAGGGAGGGAGGGAGGGAGGAAGGGAAGCAGGGAGGGGAGGAGAGAGGCAGGGAGGGAAGTGGGGAGGGGAAGAGGGAGGGATGAAAGGAAGAGGGGAGGGGAGGAGGGAGTATAGAAGGGAAGAGGGGAGAGGAAGAGGGAGGGAGGAAAAGAAGCGGGGAGGAGAGGAGGGAGGGAAGAGGGGAAGCGGAGGGAGGGGGGGGGAGAGTGAGAGGGCAGAAGAGAGTGCGAGAGTCACGACCAATATTGTAGCTCGTCTGGTGGAGTGTGAACGAAAATCCGAACACCAAATAAAACTCCAGCAATAACACACTACCCAATCCCTCCTTTCTGGCGTCTTCCCTTTCCTTTTCGTCCTTCTCTTTCTCTTCCTTCTTTTCCTCGTCCTCTTGCTCTTCCTTCTTTTCCTCCTCCTCCTTCTCTTCCCTCTTGTCATCCTCCTCTTGCTCTTCCTTCTTTTCCTCCTCCTCCTTCTCTTCCCTCTTGTCATCCTCCTCTTGCTCTTCCTTCTTTTCCTCCTCCTCTTGCTCTTTCTTCTTTTCCTCCTCCTCTTTCTCTTCCTTCTTTTCCTCCTCTTACTTTTCCTTCTTTTCCTCCTCCTCTTGCTCTTCCCCCCTTCCTGCTCCTCGTACTCTGTTTTTTTTCTATATTTTCTTCTTCCTCCTCCTCTTACTCTTTCCCCTTTCCTCCTCTTGTTTTTTTTCCCTTTTACTCTTTCCCCTTTCTTCCTTTTCTTTCTCTCTCCCTTTTGCTCCGGCCTTCCTCTTGTGTGTTTTTCCTCTTTCTTTCTTCCTTTTGCTTCGTCCTTCCCCTTGTTTTCTTGTCCTCTTTTACTTCCTTCTTTTTCCCCTATTCCCTTAAGCTATGCCCTTCTCTCTCCTCCTCCTCCTTCTCCTCTTCCCCTTTCCCTCTTGCTCCGTCTTTCGCTAATCCCATTTTCTCCTTCTTTTGCACTTCTTCCGATCTCCCTATTTAGTTTTGCTCTTCTTATCCCCTTCCTTCTCTTCCTCCATTTGTTCCTCCCTTTTACGTTCTTCTCAATCTCTCCTTTTTACGTGTAGCTCCTTCCCTTTCCGGTTCTTTCCTATCCCTTCGTCCTTTCATTTATTTTATTTTATTCTTTAGCATTCCTTTCTCCTTTCTCCTTCGTTCTACTCTCCCTCTCCTTTTCCTCATTTCTTCCCCCTTTCTCAATATTTCGTTCTAAAGATAAAAAATCTACTATATTTTTTTTCATCATTACTAATATCTTCATTCCTACCATTATTATTCAATATCTTTTCTTCCTAGTATTAGAAATATTAGTATCATTAGGAATGTTACTTCCATTATTATCATTACTATTATTATTGATATTGTTGTTATCAACTTATCATTATTTTCACATTTCTATTGTTGTTATTATCATCATCATTACCATCAATATTGTTATTGCTGTTATCAGTATCGTTATTATCATCATCATCATTCCAACTTTCATTATCAATATCATCGTTGTTGTTGCTATGTTAAAACTCTATTTATTTCGTCCTTTCGTTCGCACGATATGCCTTAATCATCACACGAGTGCTCGACAATTACACTGCATTCAAATTGTTAGGCCGTCAGTTTATGCACATTTATTATGAACACGAGTATCAGGGGATGTGGAGGTTTAGAAGTAAGGTAGGAGGGGAAGGCGAAAGGAAGAAGGAGAAGAAAGGAGGGAGACACACACAAAAAAGGAAGGAGAAGGTAGATTATAGAGGAAAACGGGGAGGGAGATTAAAGAGAGATGGGAGGGGGGAAACGGAAGAGACGATTATAAAAAGGGGGATAGGTAAGAAGAAATGGAGGAGGAAAGGAGAGGGAGAGAGCAAAGGGGGTGGGGAAAGGGAGAGCAGTGGATAAGGTAGCAAAGGAGGCTGGGGAGCTTAAGGAGAGAGAGGAGGGAAGTTGAAGGAGGCAGGAAGAATTTGGAGTGAGAGAAGGTAGCAGAAAAAGAAAGGAAAA
>NC_091570.1:7168442-7178442 GCF_042767895.1 Penaeus vannamei
AGTGGACGTGAGAGCGAGATAAAGTTAGGAAAAAGCGATAGAGAAAGAGGAAAGCGTATAAGGTATTAAGAACAAGGATGTTAAAGAAAAGAAAAGCCTAAAGGAAGACGAAGAGCAGTTAGAAGGAACGGAGTGGGGAGAGCGTGGAAGGGGAAGACAAAGGGGAAGAAGTGATGCATTGAGGAGACGGGGGAAGCGAGGGGGGAAGGGGGGGGGGGAATCGACAGACGATTGCGTTGGGCCATTTGTCCATCCGAGGCCGTTAGCGTCGACTCGCTCGCACCGCTTGTAAACCAGGAAGACACACACGTACGTCTTGCGGAGGTGCCTGCAGTGTTCCTTCGAGAGGTCGATAGAGAACAACATTTATATACAAGAATGAACAAAATAACACACACTACTCTAAATTTGCACATGTGGTACGTACACACTCTATTCTAAATTCGCACATGTGGTATGTACACACACTATTCTAAATGCGCACATGTGGTATGTACACACACTATTCTAAATTCGCACATGTGGTATGTACGCACACTATTCTAAATGCGCACATGTGGTATGTACACACACTATTCTAAATTCGCACATGTGGTATGTACACACACTATTCAAAATTCGCACATGTAGTATGTACACACAGTATTCTAAATTCGCACATGTGGTATGTACACACACTTTTCTAAACTCACACATGTGGTATGTACGCACACTATTCTAAATTCGCACATGTGGTATGTACATACACTATTCTAAACTCACACATGTGGTATTTACGCACACTATTCTAAACTCACACATGTGGTATGTACACACACTATTCTAAATTCGCACATGTGGTATGTACGCACACTATTCTAAATTCGCACATGTGGTATGTACGCACACTATTCTAAATTCGCACATGTGGTATGTACGCACACTATTCTAAATTCGCACATGTGGTATGTACGCACACTATTCTAAATTCGCACATGTGGTATGTACGCACACTATTCTAAACTCACACATGTGGTATGTACGCACACTATTCTAAACTCACACATGTGGTATGTACACACACTATTCTAAATTCGCACATGTGATATGTACGCACACTATTCTAAATTCGCACATGTGGTATGTACACACACTATTCTAAATTCGCTCATGTGGTATGTACGCACACTATTCTAAATTCGCACATGTGGTATGTACGCACACTATTCTAAATTCGCTCATGTGGTATGTACGCACACTATTCTAAATTCGCACATGTGGTATGTACGCACACTATTCTAAATTCGCACATGTGGTATGTACACACACTATTCTAAATTCGCACATGTATGTACACACACGATTCTAAATTCGCACATGTGGTATGTACACACACTTTTCTAAATTCGCACATGTGGTATGTACACACACTATTCTAAATTCGCACATGTGGTATGTACGCACACTATTCTAAATTCGCACATGTGGTATGTACGCACACTATTCTAAATTCACACATGTGGTATGTACGCACACTATTCTAAATTCGCACATGTGATATGTACGCACACTATTCTAAATTCGCACATGTGGTATGTACACACACTATTCTAAATTCGCACATGTGATATGTACGCACACTATTCTAAATTCGCACATGTGGTATGTACACACACTATTCTAAATTCGCACATGTGGTATGTACGCACACTATTCTAAATTCGCACATGTGGTATGTACGCACACTATTCTAAATTCGCACATGTGGTATGTACGCACACTATTCTAAATTCGCACATGTGATATGTACACACACTATTCTAAATTCGCACATGTGATATGTACGCACACTATTCTAAATTCGCACATGTGGTATGTACGCACACTATTCTAAACTCACACATGTGGTATGTACACACACTATTCTAAATTCGCACATGTGATATGTACGCACACTATTCTAAATTCGCACATGTGGTATGTACACACACTATTCTAAATTCGCTCATGTGGTATGTACGCACACTATTCTAAATTCGCACATGTGGTATATACGCACACTATTCTAAATTCGCACATGTGGTATGTACACACACTATTCTAAATTCGCACATGTATGTACACACACGATTCTAAATTCGCACATGTGGTATGTACACACACTTTTCTAAATTCGCACATGTGGTATGTACACACACTATTCTAAATTCGCTCATGTGGTATGTACGCACACTATTCTAAATTCGCACATGTGGTATGTACGCACACTATTCTAAATTCACACATGTGGTATGTACGCACACTATTCTAAATTCGCACATGTATGTACACACACGATTCTAAATTCGCACATGTGGTATGTACACACACTATTCTAAATTCGCACATGTGGTATGTACACACACTATTCTAAATTCGCACATGTGGTATGTACACACACTATTCTAAATTCGCACATGTGGTATGTACACACACTATTCTAAATTCGCACATGTGGTATGTACGCACACTATTCTAAATTCGCACATGTGGTATGTACGCACACTATTCTAACTTCGCTCATGTGGTATGTACGCACACTATTCTAAATTCGCACATGTGGTATGTACGCACACTATTCTAAATTCGCACATGTGGTTTGTACGCACACTATTCTAAATTCGCACATGGGGTATGTACGCACACTATTCTAAATTCGCACATGGGGTATGTACGCACACTATTCTAAATTCGCACATGTGGTATGTACGCACACTATTCTAAATTCGCACATGTGGTATGTACGCACACTGTTCTAAATTCGCACATGTGGTACGTACACACTATTCTAAATTCGCACATGTGGTATGTACGCACACTATTCAAAATTCGCACATGTGGTACGTACACACTATTCTAAGTTCGCACATGTGGTATGTACGCACACTATTCTAAATTCGCACATGTGGTATGTACGCACACTATTCTAAATTCGCACATGGGGTATGTACGCACACTATTCTAAATTCGCACATGGGGTATGTACGCACACTATTCTAAATTCGCACATGTGGTATGTACGCACACTATTCTAAATTCGCACATGTGGTATGTACGCACACTATTCTAAATTCGCACATGTGGTATGTACACACTATTCAAATTCGCACATGTGGTATGTACGCACACTATTCTAAATTCGCACATGTGGTATGTACACACACTATTCTAAATTCGCACATGTATGTACGCACACTATTCTAAATTCGTACATGTGGTATGTACACACACTATTCTAAATTCGCACATGTGGTATGTACGCACACTATTCTAAATTCGCACATGTGGTATGTACGCACACTATTCTAAATTCGCACATGTGGTATGTACGCACACTATTCTAAATTCGCACATGTGGTATGTACACACACTATTCTAATTCGCACATGTGGTATGTACGCACACTATTCTAAATTCGCACATGTGGTATGTACACACACTATTCTAAATTCGCACATGTGGTATGTACACACACTATTCTAAATTCGCACATGTGGTATGTACGCACACTATTCTAAATTCGCACATGTGGTATGTACACACTATTCAAATTCGCACATGTGGTATGTACGCAGACTATTCTAAATTCGCACATGTGGTATGTACACACACTATTCTAAATTCGCACATGTATGTACGCACACTATTCTAAATTCGTACATGTGGTATGTACACACACTATTCTAAATTCGCACATGTGGTATGTACACACTATTCTAAATTCGCACATGTGGTATGTACGCACACTATTCTAAATTCGCACATGTGGTATGTACACACACTATTCTAAATTCGCACATGTGGTATGTACACACACTATTATAAATTCGCACATGTGGTATGTACGCATCATCATCATCATCATGGGGGCTGACGCCGACGGGGGCGCATAGCCGCATCCACCCTTCGCTTCCACCCACGAGGATCCCTCATGGCTAGACGCCAGGCAGGGACTCGGCCCATCTCTAGTTCATCACGGCAGGTTTGGTCGATCTGCCCAAGCCATGACTTCCTCGGTCGTCCCACAGGCCTCCTCCACCCAGGGTTGTCTCGAATAGAGACGACCTGATGGGCAGGATCATCCTGAGGAAAGCGAGCCAGGTGGCCGTATAGCCTGAGTTGGCGATCACGGATTGTGCAGATAACAGGGCTTGTGCCAGTCTCACGGTGCAACCGTTGGTTGGACACATGGTCCCGCCAACAGTACCCCATGATCTGGCGCAAGGACCTATTGCAAAAGGCTTCAAGACGAGCCTCCAAGGCACAGGACAATGTCCAGGTTTCGCTACCGTATAGCAAAACTGGCATTATCAGGGCCTTGAAAACCCGAAGCTTGGTCCTTCTGCACAGGTACCGACATCTCCAAATACTCTTGTTGAGAGAGTTCATGACCCCTGCTGCCAGGCCAATCCGTCTGCTGACTTCATGGTCTGACAGCCCAGAGTTATGAACTACACTACCAAGATATGTAAAGCTCTCTGTGACTTCAATGTCCTCGCCGCAAGCACGTACCGACTGAACAGGTTCTCCTATCAAGTCCCCAAATTCCTGGACCTTGGTCTTGGTCCAGGAGACCTCTAGACCCAGGGGCTTTGCTTCATTGCTAAATGCATCGAGAGCCGCCACTAGGGTTTCCAAAGACTCAGATAGAATGGCAACGTCATCAGCAAAGTCAAGGTCTGTAACCTTGATATTGCCCAGCGTTGCCCCACAATGACTTTGAACAGTAGCTCTGCCCAGTATCCAGTCCATGCAAGTGTTGAAAAGAGTTGGTGCAAGGACACAGCCTTGCCTCACTCCTGAACTAACAGGAAAGAAGCTCGACAGGCCCCCACCACACTTTACAGCACTTTCAGTACCAGTATACAGGCTTGCTATTAGTCCAATAATCCTTGTTGGTATTCCTCTCAGCCTCAGGATCTCCCAAAGTGACTCCCGATGCACCGTATCGAACGCCTTCTTGAGGTCGATGTAGGCTGCAAGTAGCCCACGCCCGAATTCACGACGGCGCTCTACAATGACTCGAAGCGCGAGGATACGGTCTATTGTGGACTTACCAGGAGTGAATCCGGATTGCTCCAGTCTTTGGTGCCTCAGTAGATGGTCTCTGATACGTCTCAGAAGGATGTGGGCGAGAACCTTGCCTGGTACACTGAGCAGTGTGATGCCTCGGTGATTGCTGCAGTCCCAACGGTCCCCCTTCCCCTTCCAGAGAGGGATGACCACACCCCTCAACAGGTCAGGAGGAACGGAACCGGACTGCCAGATGGCAGCCAGGACAGCATGTAACCCCCGTGCCATAGGTTCACCACCAGCCTTTAACAGTTCAGCTGGTATGCCGCAGATACCAGCTGCTTTACCACTCTTCAGCTTGGAAATCGCCCCCCTAACTTCAGTTAGGGAGGGAGGGTCCTCACTGATAGGTGGATCTGGCAGCGGGATCTCGACACTACCCGCATCCAAGTTAACTGTTGGTGGGTCAACCTGGTACAGCTGCTCAAAATACTCAGCCCAACGTCCCCGCACCGCAACAGGATCCGAAACGATCTGACCACTTACTGAGCGAACTGCTGTCACCTGTGAAGAGGGCTTGGAGTTCAGCTTTCTCAGGGCTTGGTATGCAGGACGAAGGTCATTTACTAAGAAATGGCCTTCTACCTCCTCTGCAAGACTCCTAATAAACTGTTCCTTGTCCCTTCTTAACAGGGACCGAGTTCTGCGCACATGAGAACGGTGCAATTCCCGATCCCCTGTCAGACGAGCCGCACGACATGCATCTGTGGCTTCCAGTGTCTCCCGCGAGATGGAATTCTGTACTGCTCTCGGGCGTACACCAATCGTATCTTGAGCTGCATCAAGCGTTTCACGCTTAAAGGTATCCCACAGAAGAACAGGGTCTGTCAGACTGCCAAGCACTGCGAAACGATCAGAGATTGCCTCAGCAAACCCGCGGGCACACTCCCCCTCCCTCAGCCTGTCCAAATGAAACACCCTAGGGTGATCATTTGACCGCTGGTGGGTTTTGAAGTGGACTCGGAGGGTAGCCACAACCAATCTATGGTCAGTACCACAGAACTCAGCACTCCTGTACACCCTGCAATTTTGAAGGATCCTCCAACGAGTGCTAACAAGTATGTGGTCGATCTCCTTGGCTGCGTTACCCGCATCACTGTACCATGTCCAGCGATGAGGGTCTGGGCGCTGGTACCAGGAGCCAGAAATCCTCAATTTCTGGGACCTAGCAAAGTCCCGGAAAAGGAGGCTATTCTCGCTACCGGCATCAGCTCCTGAACCATGGGGACCGACAGACATCTCATAGCCAGCTCGATCACAGCCAGATACCGCATTGAAGTCGCCCAGAACAATGCGAATATCTCGTCGGGGACATCTGTCTGCCACAGATGTAAGTTTGGCGTAGAACATCTCTTTCACGTCAAGTTTACAAACATCGGTAGGAGCGTACACAGCAATAAGAGACATGAAGCCAAAAGAAAGCTTCAATCTCAATACCATTATACGCTCATCAACAGGAGTAACCTCTACTACCGAGGGCTGGAGTCTGCTGGAGACGGCAATGGCTACTCCCTGGAGATGGTGGCCATCGCTGCGGCCCGACCAGTAATAGGTGTAGCCACCTACACAGGTCGTGCCGCTGCCAGGCCTCCTCACCTCCGAGAGAGCAGCCACCTCAACTCTCAGCCTCCCCAGTTCCCTCGACAGTAGAGGCAACCGATCATCCTGACGCAAAGAACGGACGTTCCAAGCCCCCACCCTGACTTCCCGCCTGAGGTTCAGCCTCTGGCAGTCGCTCCGGGTGGATGCCACCTCTGCCACCCCCACCGACGTTGCCCCATATAAAAGGGGGTGGCGGGCTGCGTGCCCCATCATCCGCCTGTGGGGTTCCCGAGGGCTTTCCCCCACAAGCTTCACTCTGGGCTGGCGGCCACCAGAGCGCAGGCGAGACGGGTAGTCCCCGTTCCCAGCCTGCGCTCCAGCAGTCGCCCTCCCAGCAGGGCCCACAGTCCGCCTCACTTGCTGGGTGGGAGGGACTTTTCCCCTCCTCCCAGCCTTTCCATTTATACTAAGCACTGCCGATTGGTTTTATCTGGGGGGAGGAGGACTGGCAAGGCCCACCTCCCCCGAGCCTCCCATTAACCCCAGGGGGCTAGGGGGCAGGAGTTGGTACAGGGCCAGGGCGTGTCCACACGCCGGTGGGCCATGGCCCTGAACCTCTGGGGCCTCCTGCTGCTCCGAGATCCCCCTCAGTTTAGCCTGGAACCGCAAGGTACCCAGTTTCCATGGGTGGCCACGAGGAGGCACTGCAGGGAGTCTCGATGATGGAGAGGCTATGCACTGGCAGGGGGAGGCTGCACACTATTCTAAATTCGCACATGTGGTATGTACGCACACTATTCTAAATTCGCACATGTGGTATGTACACACACTATTCTAAATTCGCACATGTGGTATGTACACACACTATTCTAAATTCGCACATGTGGTATGTACGCACACTATTCTAAATTCGCACATGTGGTATGTACGCACACTATTCTAAATTCGCACATGTGGTATGTACGCACACTATTCTAAATTCGCACATGTGGTATGTACGCACACTATTCTAAATTCGCACATGTGGTATGTACACACACTATTCTAAATTCGCACATGTGGTATGTACGCACACTATTCTAAATTCGCACATGTGGTATGTACACACACTATTCTAATTCGCACATGTGGTATGTACGCACACTATTCTAAATGCGCACATGTGGTATGTACGCACACTATTCTAAATTCGCACATGTGGTATGTACGCACACTATTCTAAATTCGCACATGTGGTATGTACGCACACTATTCTAAATTCGCACATGTGGTATGTACGCACACTATTCTAAATTCGCACGTGTGGTATGTACGCAGACTATTCTAAATGCGCACATGTGGTATGTACACACAATATTCTAAATGCGCACATGTAGTGGAGATTTGTACAGCATTTCCAGATCAAATACGTAAGTACTTGTCTCCCCCATGTTCACTGAAAAGTGTACTGGGCGATGATTGTGACGTAACAGAATTTATTAGTTTCCTAAGCTTAATATCTATACAATAATTATATTTTTTTGAAAGCGTCGTATTTATACTTGTATTTTATGATATAATATTGATTGATGTTTTTATTTATGGGAGACATTTATTGATAGATTTTTTTTTTTACATTCTGACCATTTTAACATTTTAATCCCACAAAGTATTCGCCGCTAATGACCCAGTCAATCAACCAATCTTCTAAATTAAGTCGTTTCCACATATACGTGATCATTTATACATAATGACACATATACAGCAACTTCTAAACATATTATTAACCTGCTCCTTATCCCTTCTAGAAACAGGGGCCAATTCATCATAAAAAAAACAACCTTAGCTAAAGACCTTCTCCTCTCCTCCACTAAAATCAGCGAATTCAACCAGAAAATCAGAGCATTTAAACACATATTCACCCTCCTCTTTTACTTCCCGCCGTGAGTTGAACATAATCCTCGTCTCTGGGTGTTGAACGCGTAAGCAACAGGGCGAGGTACATTTTGCCTCTTTATTTATGAAGAAAACGACCGAGTTTGTAAAGGCGGTTTGGAGTTGTTTTTTGGTTTAATGCGCTTTGGTGTCTCCTTTCGATAATGTAACTGTATATTACCGTTAATGAATATTGTTTATAAATTATGTAAAAGCGATATTAATGAATTGCAATGATAGTAAGAGTATCATTATGGTACTTAGTTTCTATTTTATTTTTAAAATTAATTTATTCTTTCTATTCTTTCTTTCTTCTATCTTTATCAAAATCATCATTATGAATATCATTTTAAGACAAATCATCCTTTTGTCATTATGATGAACATCATCTTACTTAACATAACATTTTTTATCATAACAATTTGTATACATTATCAAAGTTACTTTTACATATTTTAAAGCAATTGGCTATTTCATTATCATTAGGATTATAATCATTATCATCATTATTGTTTTTTATTGTGATTTTCATTATCATAACTATTATTACTATTATTGTTATATATTATTATTATTATTGCTATTATTATTATTACTATTAACAAAAAATAAGAATATCAGTAATGATAACTAGGTTATTACTAAGTTTATCATTATATTTTTTATGATCATGATCATTGATTTTATCATTACTATTATCATTACTTTCAACATTTTACAATTATTATATTACCGTCATTATTATTCCTGTCATTATCCTTTTCATTATCATCATCATTATCACCATCATCAAGTGTGCGTAGATGGAAGTTAAATAATTATTGTGAAAACTTGAAGGCATCAGCCATCAAAATGGAAATCACTAGGTAGTTTGCCGAGCTTTCTTAACGTGCGTCTTTACGATGACATTCGCTTAGTTTGTCACACACACACACACACACACACACACACACACACACACACACACACACACACACACACACACACACACACGAGATAATATATTCCAATCAAATATTTATCCATATAATATTATTCCTATTTCTTTCGTTTGTCTATTCGTACTTAAACGTACAAGCTACCTTAAACTTTATATACCCTGTGACTGAGGACTTGAAGTTGCTTCATATTGGTATAAAAAGGGTGATAATTAAGAATATGAAGATTTAAGAATGGTGACAATACGAGCCTATGATATTCGTATTTAGTTATAATTATCACAATAATATAATTATTGTGATTATTATCAATATTGTTATAATTACTAATATCCTTGTCATCATCATTCTTCGAGGCAATTACAATGAATTATAGTAATTAGAACTTAATTATATGCACGTTTATTATTCACTCAACTATCCAAGGGAGGAATTAATAAGGAATGTAGATGGGGAAGGGGGAGAGGGAAAGGGGATTAAAGAGAAAAATGAGATGGAGGTTAAGACGAAACGAA
>NC_091570.1:7188442-7193442 GCF_042767895.1 Penaeus vannamei
TACCTCGGTGTTTTTTATTTGCACGTTATAATCATGAATATTGTTAAATGGTTTGTTTTACGCTTCGGGTATTCCATTCATAATTTTGGTTAATTGTTTAAAAGAGTTCCAATGAATAAGATTTTTTTTTTCGAATACAGTATGCTTATTCATTTGATATAACCTACAGGATATAATTTTGACTTCCGGTCCCGTTTCAAGCGGTATCTAAAGAATTTATAATAATAATAATAGTAATATACACATTATCATAATACTAAAATATACGTTTCAATTGTAATGCATAACATGGCAAAAATACAAAAGAACAAAATGTTAATCATATGTATACATTTCGAACCCGTTATACCTTTACTATATATATATATATATATATATATATATATATATATATATATATATATATATATATATATATATATATATATATATATATATATATATATATATATTAATTGCGATGCTTCTCAGAAAAAAAATCAGACTGAACTTCAATAATCCGGCATTCACAGGCCTTGCAACTTCGATGGTTCAGCGGCCACAAATGAATAACTTCGACGTGCTACCAATGCTGATATTCCTTAATTTAAGACTCATAGTTCAAACAGAATAATTATAAAATTTTCAATCCAGAATAACACAAATGAGAATAATCATAGCAAGAAAATGAACATGCAAGCAGCAAGAAGAGTTAAATAACAATTAAACAGTTTATGAAATAATAGTAACAATGGTTGTACAAAAGCAGCTACAATAATTAAATTAATAAAGCGACAATAACAACAAAGGTGATTTTATTGACGGTAAACAAGTACTACTTCTACTGTTATTACTAATACTGGTTATGATGATAGCGATAAAGGAAGGGGCAATAATAATGATAATGGTAAAGAAAATGCTTATTCTGCAACTATTACTACATACTAATACCGATAATGATAATTATATCAGTAGTAACACTAACAATAATAGTAATTGGAGTAACAATAATGTTGATGATGAAAGGATAACTATAATAAAGACCGTGAAAATTATGACTATAATGATAGTCATATCAATATTATTATCAATATTATGACTTATTTTTGTAGCTGTTACTGTCGTTGTTGTTATTGTTATTGTCATCACTACCACCACCACCACCATTATGATCATCATTATTAATACTATCGTTACTACTTCTCGTGGTATTGTTATCAATATACACTTTATAACTATTTTTTTATATAATGATATATTACGCTAATGGTACTGAATTATGAAAATGATAGGAATACAACATAATAATGATAATATACTGATGATTTTCATGAAAATCAAACACTGCAATGAGAAAAACGATATTAATGGTACTAGCATTGCTATCGATATTATTATATTTACTATTATTATTATTATTATTATTATTGTCAGATTTGTTATTACTATAACTATTATCATTTTTATTATTACCCTCCTTGTTATGAATATATATAATAATGATAGTAATAACAGTAATAAAAGCAATAATATTGATAACAATAATAATACAAATAAGAATAAGAATAGAAACAATAATGATAAAAAATATTGATAATATTAGTAGTCATTCTAATTATCATTATTACTTCTACTAATAATGATATTAGCATTATTATCATCTATATTGTGACTATTTATATTGTTACCAATATCATTGCCATCATCATTTATATTATCACTATTGTTGCCATTCCTATTATTATTGTTATGTATTATTCTTATTATTTTTCAAATTTTTATGTTAACATAATCATTTTGTCGTTTTCTATTTTCATAATATTTATTAACATTACTTTTTTACCATCATCATTATCATATATATACATTTTTATTATTATGATTATTATATTTTTTTTCTTTATAATCTTATATTATTATTAGTAGCAGTATATGTATATATGTATCATTGCTACCATTATTATTATAATCATGATTATTGTTGTTTTCGTCTTTAATATAATTACATTTATTATTATTAGTAGTAGTAGTAGCAGGCGTATTACCATAAATAGTACTACTAATAATACTATCATCATCACCGCTTTTGTTCTTATTTTATTGCTTCTTACCACTTTTATATCAATCATCATAATAATTATTTGTATCGAATCTTAATATATATTTTTAATTATTAATATCCTAATTATCATCAATATTATAGTTACTATATTTTATCATAATAATTCGTTTAATTCGAATAATAATTAGTTTATGATTATCATGTGAATACCATGGTGAATTAGATATTCCTATCTATATGGTACTTATTATCATTTTTGATATTCATCTTTACCGTTATCAATATTGTCATTTTAATTATTATCACCAAAATCATTGTCATTATCAGCATCATTATCTTTACTATCACAAAAGTGATGGTAAAGCAAAAGTGAGAGGAATTTCTTAGAAAACAAGAAAAAAATAGAAATATTAATATCATATTCATAATAATAATAATATCAGTAGTAATGATAATGATAAAAATAATAATACTTACAATAACAACAGCAACAACACAATCACAACAATAATAAATAATAACAATAATGATGATGGTTCTTATATGAATGATAATAGCAGCAGCAGCAGCAACAACAGCAACTAGGAGCAAGTAGCAGCAGCAGCAAGCAGTAGCAGCAACAAGCAACAGCAGCAAGCAGCAAGCAGCAGCAGCAAGCAGTAGCAGCACAAAGCAGCAGCAGCAAGCAGTAGCAACAGCAGCAAGCAGCAGAGGCAACACGCAACAGCAGCAAGCAGCAGCAATCATCAGAAGCAGCACTATTACCTACAACAGAGATTAATTTTTATACTAGAAATGGTATATTTAATATTTTCATTATTACCATCAGCAATATCGTACTCATTTTTATCAGAAATAGAACAAGAATTGTCACTTCTACTTCTCCTGTTCCTAACACTGAACTCGAAATATGTTAAACAACTCTGGAGTGTGCATCCTATCCCCCCCCCTGCCCCCTGCAAAGCACGATGGGACTGTATTTGCTTTTTAATTAACATCGATAAGTAATTGGATGGAAGTAGCAGCTTTCAGGTAAACAGATTCTATTCACATTCTTTTTTTCTATACGTGAAAAAACGCCGTTGCATTTGTTTGAGGACTAACAACAATGCTTTTAATGGTGTTACTCCAGCTATCAAAAAGGCGATTTCATAAATAAGTAATTAAAATGGGGCTCCAGTCATAACTATTTGTCACATTGTGTTTTAATAACACGGAAAAGAAAGTTGGTAATGTGAATATTTCTCTTTAAATATGTCCAAAAGCTAGGGTACTTTTACATCATTATTATTTGTAAGTTTCTGCAGTGTGCAATAAAAACTAGTGCTCTGAATCATATTAAACTTGTTAATTATTATAAAAGAAAAACTGTAACTGCAGTACATCTCTAGTTATAAACGCACACTAGTATGCCACGTTTCGGAAACATGTTTGGAAAATTGGAAAATGAACGCTCTACACTTAGAGCACACCTCTAATTCAATTCCTATTTCTTTGTCCATAACGGAAGCGTTCCATCCCGCGCCCCAAATAATCAAATGCAATCAGGATCACAGCAATCACAAGCAAGAGCTGAGCACAGAGATAACGTTATAGATGAAGTCACTTCGTCCGCATGTGTAAAATCATGACCATGGACCAAGGAGAGGGTGTTGCCTTTTTCTTTTTTTATAGTCATTTTGTTTTTTCGTTGGTCTTTATAATCATTATTTTGTTTCTCTGTCGATCCTTCTTTATCTCACCTTTCTCTTTCTTTCTCTCGATTTTTATTCGTATTTGTTTTCTCTCTTCACAATAACGATTACCATTACCACATCTCTGATAAGTGTTACCACCCCGTTCCTCGCATTCTACCAATACAAACTATTTTAGAATGAGATGTATTCGTTGGTAAGTGTTGGTTTGTCAGAAGGATTATTTGCTGATTTTGATGAAGTGTTGTCCATGAACCTGGAACTTGGTGATCTAATAATGGATCCGGTTCCGTGTTAGGGTTATAATGAAATTAGACGATTCGTTGTTTATATAATCTCATGCAAACTAGGACTGCAGATATTCACATTCCTTTATAGGTAATAGTATATATTTGCTGTGGAACAAGATGGTTTGGCTAGTTGCGGAGGTTCTAGTTTTATGAGTACTTTCTAGCTAGCATGAATATTATTTTATTAACTGATACTATTGTAATAATTATTATTTTGTTTTAAATGTTATTATCTTTATTATTGTAATAGAGAGTATTATGTTATGATATTACCATTGTCATTATAATCATCATCATATCTACTATTGATTTTTATTAATATTACTTTCATGTTCATTATCATTACTATTATTTTAATTGTTAACATAACCATTATTATTATTAGTTTCATCATTATTATCACGATTATTGTTATTATTATTTATGTGTTTCAAGAACTTAACCCAATGCTTGCTAGATTTATGCAATGAAGGGACATTATTGTTCATTTTACCTACCAGTACAGACGCTCTTCATAATCTCAAACCGGGCTATGACCATCTGGATTTTATTTTATTTTATTACTATTTTTTTTCTTTAATACATAATTGGCTCCACAAGTCACAAATGAGCCAATTACGAATACCACCTATCTCACCTGTTTACACGTTTCATTGATTTTTGAAAATATTTTCTGGAATCTAATATTGTATCTTTGTAATGTCAATAACACGAGTAATTATAAAGTTTTTACTAAAAATATCAATATCGAAATTAATTGCATAAGTAATAATAAAGAAGAAAAAAAGCAAACAAGGAAAGGTAAAATCAGGGGGGGGGGGGCTAAAAGGTCTTCTAATTAACTTCTAATTGAGCCATCTATGTGTTAAGACATTTCACAAAGCAATACTACAGTGAACACACCATTTACCGGGCGACTTTGGTGAAGAGCCTTTTAGTGCCTCCTAAAGGCTATACTCAACAAACTACTTTTGA